>NC_132885.1:12029514-12329514 GCF_030463535.1 Salminus brasiliensis | reverse complement strand
TTGTTGGCTAGGCTAGCATTAGCTTACCTTGAACACAAAAAAACAGACAATATTAGTTGCTGTGCTCGTTATTATTATAAAGAAAAATAAAATACTAGAAGAATGCGTATACCAGTTCCTCCAAAAAGCCAAACTGAATACTTCATTTGAAATAATCTGAAGTTAAATTTACACAGCAATGATTTACTACGTTAAAAACATTCAAATACTATTCAAATATTACATTACACCTCAGCCTAGACCTAATGAATCTGATCATTTATTTGTATAACAATTGTACAGGTAATATGAACAACCATGCTGGTACTTCTGCTTTTCTCTTGACCTTATTGGAACTGACACACAGGATTATGAAGAATACAATTCTGCTGCTATCACAAAATGGCCAAAGGTACCTCTGCAGGCAGCATTTTATACAAGAAGATTCAGACATGACTGGGTTGAACATTTGTTATTACAGCAATATTGTCCCAAGGACTCCTATTGGTGTAATGCAGCATAGTCACCCAGGTTGAGAATCGACCCTTAGTCTCCCAAATGGTGTGGTAGTTCACACCAAGGAAAGGTATATCAGGAAAAAAAATATCACTAGCTTTCTTAAGGCTTCAATGTGATTTTTAATAGATAACATCACGCAGTTTACTTAACAACTACTTAATTTCAGCAAGTAGCAAGATTGATTTAGGCATGCCCAGGCATATACAAGGTATATTAGCAACTCTAACTAGCCTCATTGTTTTCAGTGAAAATGAAAAACAAATTATGGACACCAATTATATTTTTTCCGATCTTTAACATTTTTAAGGTGGGGAAAGTTGTGTAAATTATATTTCTCACCAAGCCCTCACTTTAAGGGCTGGTTTAGAATCTGCCAAAAACACACTGCACTGTATGCTTTATTCTCTATGGACCGAATTAAAGCTTGCACATACACTATTTACTAACACCCAGTTATAGTCTGTACTTGTGAAGATGTGAATGTGAAGCAGTTTGGGTACACTACCTGGATGGGGACTTATTGTTGTAATGCTCCACTCGTTGATGTCAGCTCTGTAGGTCTGGATTTTGTCATAGGTGCAGCTTCCCCTGTACCCATAGTGGCCTCCTGTCACATAGATTCTGTCTTGCACCACACATGCAGTAGCATTTCCAACACCTTAAAAAAAGCAGACAAAACATGCTGATTCACAATTTATTTATGTGCTAATAGAATGCATCACCAACCACCGACTGTGTTTACAGTTCAATTTGGTAACAGCTGGCATACCAGTCTGTCACAAGCCTGGTTTGTATTTTTAGTGCTGTTTCTAATTAAAGGCCGTCATCACGTTCCTTGTGAGTAGCTAAGAGGCATGCCAGAGTATGGAGTTACCCAAGTGCCTAATGACACTGCAGGATTGGGGGTTTCTAACACATTAACGTAACCCCTTAAATTAATCTTTTAGTGTGCTTTTGGACACCCCTGGTCAGATGATTTTGTTGTTTTTCTCAGTGAAAATATGTGAACAAATCCTCTGCAGAAAACATATTTCTGCATATTTGCTTCATGAACCCCTAGAATGTCAAACTGTTTTTCCTTTGGCATAGTCGAATAGTAAGTACAGTTCAGTGACAGTTCAGTGACATACTATGAACCTCAAACACTGTTGTTTCTTAATTCAAAAGAAAATCTGGCACAATCAAAACAGCTGTAAAACAGGCCAATTCCAAAACCCTAGTCTGTTTTCTTACAGTCTTGACAGTCTTATTGTTACATTTATGCCCCAAAATGTATATACGCCCAGTCCACTAGCGAAACTCCTAGTCAAAACTAGCAGTAAAATGCAATGGCAATGATAGAATATTTTTGTTGATACTGGAGAGCAGCACCAAAGATCTGCCTTAGGCTAAAAGCTGAAACTATCTCACTTCTCTTAGACATCCACTTCCTCAAAAAACAGACTGAACTACCAAACTGGAGCTAAACACTCATCAGAAGGGAAAGTAGTGGCTTATTTTTTTTTACTGGTAGGACCCAAGAAAGCCAAACCCAGGGACCATCAACACTATCTGGTAAGACTCTGGAATAATTAGTTTTTTTGTTACAATGTTAAAACTATGCAATAATATACATGTTATGTTAAAACAAATAAATGCAAAAGATTATGGCACATTTTATGGTTATATTTTATGTCTTTCTATATATCAATTTTGCTCTTTATTTTTCAGAAACATTCCACATTTAAGTATCTTTCCAATAGAGTTTTATAGGTTATGTATGTTTAACTTTTGTTCATATTTTTTTGACATACCTTGTATCATATCGGCCACAGGGAACCATTTCTTTTTTAAAGGATCATAGAACTCCGTCTCACGAACCGGGGCACCTCCCCTATATCCACCAATGGCATATATACATCCATGTAAAGGCACAGAGCAGTGGTAGTATCTGGCAGTGACCATAGGGCATCCCTCTGTCCACTCATCAGAGTCAACATTGTAAATCCAGACTGTGTCCAGTGCATCCACGGTCTCTGTCCTATATCCCCCTGTGACATATATGTTGGCACCCAGGAGCGAGACACCGTAACTCTCTCTTGTATAGTCAGGCATGTCTTTCCCTTGGGCCCATGTGTTGGAAATGGGATCCCATATGTGAATTTCCGACAGCGGGTGCCAATAATATCCTCCTACAATATACATGCTTGATGAGGCCTTTTTACAACTTAGAGATAAGTCTTTTCCACAAGATCTCATAGACTGCACGATGACAGATCGTAGCTTATTTTCATTGCATACTTTGTGCACCTCTAAGGCAGTACTGAGGTACAGGTCATCCACCTCAAGCTGAATGCAGTGCAACAGATCGTGTATACAGTCTCTCCGGGAATCTAAGTCAAAGGTCGCCCACTTCACAACCGCTTCTAGGAGGGTGTCCTCCTTCCACACACTGAGGTTCTCAGCAGACAATATTGCCATTAGCTTTTTGAGATCTAGTCCCAAAAACTCTTCTTGATGGATGAGCTCCTCAAACCTACCAAGTATAATCCTCAGTGCCTCGTGTTCCAGCACGGGACAGACATGGAGCTCAGCAAAAGTGTGCATACCGAGACAGTTATCAACATCTAACCACCGCATCAAGAACTCCTCACAGGCTTTCTTTACAGAGCTGAACTGAAGGAGGTCAGCTGCCTCCAGGAGACTTTGCACGTTGGCTTGTGTGATGCTCACCTTTGAGGTGTAGACATAGTTCACCAAAGCACTTAGAATATCTCCATCCACACCAGGCAGTCTGATGATGCCATTTGAACGTTCCCGCATGTCTAAAGTAAACATTACCTTAAAGTAGGCACTACGGGCAGACAGCACAGCCTTGTGACAGTGAAACATCTGTCCTGTAGAGCAGCACAGGGTGATGTCTGTGAAAAGGCCGCTAGTGTAGAACTCCTGAAGGGCGTCCAGCATTTCTGACGGATGGGAGCCATTAAAGAAGTCATATGTGTAACTCTCGAGATCTTTAGCAGACATGGTTCCTTGAAAGCAAGCAGGAGATACAGTGTTGGGATCAAAATCTGTATAATCTACAGGATTATACTATTTTTGCATTAAAATTTGAAAAGTACTAAACCTTGAAAAAAAAAAAGCTTGACCCCTATATTTCTTTGCACAAGAAACAGTCCCTGCCCCCATGCCATTACATGACCTTCAAAGACACACAAAAATATGTACAAACCCAAAACTTACCAGGTGTTGAGAGGCAAACGTTCTATTAAGAAGAGAGCATGATGTGATTCGTGGCCGGTGTTCCTCAAATGTGTATCTGTCTGGGACAGAAGAGACAAATGACCCCCCCTCCGTTCAGTCCCAGTGCTGCCCTCCTATTTTGGTAACTGTGTATAGTTGGAGAGGTGCTGCTGGTTCCACACAGCCTTGTAGATAATGTCAAGCGTCCAGCTGACCGCATTCTTAGAGCAAACGTGAGCCGTGTAGGTCCACACACACACACACACACACTACACATTACTTCATAAAGAAACGTCGCTGCACATACAGTGCTCTCCCCAGTTACCATGGTAGAATCGGATCTACAGTTAATCCTAATAAGGATTAAGACCATTGCATAATGTGGCTTTTAAAGTGAGACCGTACCGAGAGGAGGCAGATACGAGGAGTTTGGGAGGCCATCCCCTGTTCACATACAACCTTACTTATTATGGTATTATAAGCAGCAGACAGCACACATTACAGAGCAAAAATAACAAATGCCAAATGGTTTCCATGGAGACTGACTGAATGCTTAAAAATAAACAAGGCATGTAAACCTTTAGATCCAAAAAAAAAAAAAAAAAAAAAAAAGAAAAAAAAAAAAAGAGTCTATTATGGTCCTGCTGGTTTATTTAAACATTCAAGCTAATTTCTAAAATACAAACATATTTTTATTATTTTCACATTATTTGAGTTGTGTGGAGTGTTGGAGAAGGTTGCAAAGAAAAACAGGATACAAAAGGCCGGCGTCCAAGACAAGGATCAAACCAGTTCAGCATTTCCAGTAGCAATAGTGGTCTCTGACATTTGAAGTCCATTATTATAATATATAACCCAATTAAAAATGCTGGAGTGGCCCAAGCCTAGGCTTAATCCCGGTCTAGGAAATCACCCCTAAGTGACACTTAGAGCAAAATGTGCACAAATTATTAATGGATGTAGTGCTACTGATATGGCAACCCTGGGCCAATATCTGCTCTTAACTACTTTTTTCATGTATGCATCTGTTGATGCCAATATACAGCAGGGTCCAGAAGTCTGAGCCTGCCTTTAAAATCTTTTTATTATTATTGAGAAGGGGGGGCATTTTCATTGAAGCAAACGTTCAGAAGACTTTGAGGTTAATTTATTATCCAAATTATTTATTAGATGCTTTTGCACAAACTTGGGGTGTCTATACAGGTACACGTAATCATTACATACCAACTACCAAGAAATTCTGAAACTCATGTTAAATTGTCACAGATTCTACTATTCACATAAATATGATACTGACAATGGACTTTGTCGTTAAACTATTAGCAACTGAAATGGAAGCAGTGGTCTCAGACATTTGAACTCCATTGTACATTATAAAATGTAGAAACAGACTCCTGAGAGCATTACAGAGCATTATAAACAAATAATAAAATAGTTTGCTTTTTCATTGTAGCTCAGCTCCACATCAACTGTTCTGCTCATCCAGGATACAATGTGTGATCAAAATATCAGGCACATGCCAAATCTTCCAATATGATTGTGCATTCCTAGTGTTATCTATATTATTTATAACTATATCATACCTTCACAGTACTAAATGATGTCTATTGGTTTACATTACATGTTTAGTGTTTACAACATTTTAATAGGATCAATTGATCAATCAGTTGTTTGCAAACAACTACAGTTCCTATATTAGCATTCTACAGACAACAGCTAGTGGCCCAACCTAGGCAAGGCTTTTCACAGTAAACAGTAAATTGCAATAGTAGTATGGTTATGCTATATTAGATTACTCAACCCTGTTAGGCACTGGAATGCTAGGTAACTCCCACTAACTTTTAGTAGTAGGAATTTATAGTAGTAGGAATTTATACAGCAAGTTGTGCGGCCTCCTTCACCAAGGACTTCAAAGAACCAAGATCTCCCAACAGGGACTGCATTCCCACACAGTACCACTGGTCACCATTAGAGGCAGTGGAGGCACTGAAGTAGTCCATCTCAATACCAGCTCCTGCCAAGACCCCTGAAGAGATGAAACATGAATATAAAGTCATAATTATTATTTGTTTTTAAATAAACATCTGTAATAATAGGAGGGCTTCAGTTGGTCTTTGGTCAGTTAACCCACCAGTAACTGACGGCAGAAGCTGAGATGATCCGGCAGCCTTAAAGAAGAGCAGGTTTCCAGAGAGTGGGATTGGCTGCCGGAATGCACTGCCATTCAGCTCGAGCAGGACAGGCACCTCGGCCTGCACTGAGCCTAAGGCCTTATAGATACTGCCATTCACAGAGACCTCCATCATACAGGCACCAGTAGCTTCCTTTGTGTCACTGTGACTTTTTTTAATCTGTTGGGTGAGACCAAATAATGCTGCTTAATGCAAGAGGCACTGCTGTGGGAGAAGATACCATCAATGTTTTATCTTTATTTCAGAGACCAACAGAACTCTATAAGATGGGGGTATCAAATATGCATTTAAAACAAGCAATTCATCCTTACTGCAATCCCAGTATCTTCAGCTAGAGGCAGTGCGTTCACCAAGTTAGGGCCATTCCCAGGTCCTTCAGTCAGCAACCCAACAACTGCTGCTGAGCTCAGGAACCCAGCTGATTTCTTTAAACAGTCTCCTGGGGCACAAACAACGAAATCGTGTTAATTCACATGCTTATAAAATTTACTTATTAAAGGCAAAACAATAAAAAGTAACTTTTTAAATCAAGCCTGTGGTACACATTCACAACACTAGAGGGCAATAAGCAACCACTGATGAAACTCAAAGTCCAAGTTTCATCATAACTCAGTCTCATCAGAACCGCACCTTTAATCTGGATTAAACTTGTACTTTGATTTATGCAGTTCCTAAACTGGTCACCTTTAATGACCAGTTCAGAAGCCTACCTTGAGTTGTGATGTGCACATGAGCATAGGGTTGTTTGGAGGAGCTGCAGGCCTTTAGCACTCGCCCCATGGCCTCGCCCAGCCTGATCCACTGCTGTGACTCAGGGGTAAAGGTGCTGGCCAACACCTGGGCATTCACCTGGATGAGAATGTAAGGACAATCAGGATTAGAATTTCAGATTAAATATAATTATACATATTGAATTAAACAAATTATCTACTTATGTAGAGCAACCTAGATAACTAAACTACACAATCAGTCCAACTACATTTTAAAGAGGTCGTAGAAATAGTTCAGTCATTAGTCACTGGAGTTTAGGCACAACAAAGCACACTTACCCAAAATAACAGAAGCACATACAGTTGTAAAGCTATACTGAACTGCCAAACTGTTCATTTCTTTTAATGGAATAACTCACAGCTCCCACTAATGCTTTGCCTTTGACCATATCCACAATCTGCAGTGCAATGTCCTGGCCACAGCGAGCTTGGGCTTCCTTTGTGCTAGCTCCCAGATGAGGGCAGCCGATCACATTAGGGTGCTTTACCAGGGCCCAGTTCTTTGGAGGCTCCTAAACCAACGTGATGGAAAAGTGGCATTACCCATCAACCTTTATAAAAATGAGCAGCTACAGCATCTCCATGCACAATTATACAAATATAACAGTCAGTAAAAGACATACATCTTCATCACTGCCTTTAGTTTGATTGTTGCATTAATAATAATAATAATAATAATAATAATAAATAAATAAAATAATTGTCTTACCTCCACAAACACATCAAGGCCAGCTCCACCACACTGTCCGGACTCCAGAGCTCGGAGTAAAGCAGCTTCATCAATGATGCCTCCACGGGCACAGTTCACCACCTTCACACCTCTTTTACACTTCGCAAAGGAGTCATCGTTCAGTAAACCTACCAAATAGAAGGGTCAAGGGAAACAGTAAGAGAGGGTTCATCAGGTATTTTGGATTTAAAGGATTTTGGTGAACCAATTCATTTTTTCAACCTGTCAATTTCCCCAATCTTTCTGTTCTTTCCAGATTGTTTTGGAAATGGGGCCTTTATGGCCAGTGTATTACCTGTAAATGACCTCTGTTCTGACTGGATTTTCTATATGTTGTCTCATTCAGAGTGAACAGGTGAATGTGTGTCAATATTTAGGATTCTGTGACACCACAAAAACACCATATTCAAAACATGCTGTTTTTCGCAGCTTATTTTATTTTCTTATTTATTTATGAGTAAATGGAAAGTGTTGAAACATTAAAGGGTTTGTGTACATCACCACATCAAATTATTTTTAAAACAGAATAAAGAAACTTTATATAAATACAGCAATGAAGCGGAAACATAAGTGCCTCTTAACTGTACTCTTACCTGTAGTGGAGGGCATGAGAGGTGTGTGCACAGTGATATAATCACACTGGGGCCAGAGCTCCTCCAGGGACATCTGTTCCACCCCCCAGCTGGCAGACACTTCTGGAGGGGTAATGGGGTCATAACCAATGGTCTGCCAGTAAATGACACAGATCAGCACCTTATCCATAGATTCTTGGACAAACTACCAACACGTTTCGAACATGACGAGAGATGATCTTACCCTCACACCAAAAGACTGCATTCTAGTGGCTACTTCTTTTCCGATCCTTCCAAGCCCAACTATTCCAAGGGTTTTTCCATACAGCTCTGCACCCATGAACTGTAAAATCATTAACAAAACACTGACCCACCTACACTAAAAGCCTGCATGACGTAACATATCCAGTTGTCAGACCTGGTTAGTGACGACTGGATGAGCACAGAGAACACAAAAGCATGTTTAATTACTGTCCACACTAAGTAACCAGCCCATCACAGACTCTATAGTAGTCTACTCCAGTCTGTACCTTTTTACGATCCCAGTTTTCTGATTTCATTGACATAGCAGCTTGTGGAACATGTCTAGAAAAAGGGAAAAAAGAGGATTATATCAATAGTATAATATTGGTGACATTTGAGTAAAATGAAAATGTAGGTTTACTTTATATAGTTGTAATCATATGTATTTTTAGGTTCAATTCTGATGTCTATTTGCTTCTGTATTGAGTACTTACTGCTTTAAAATTTTACCCAATATAAACCCAAATCCCCACAATCTACAAAGTATTTACTGCAAATCCTTTCATTAAAATGCATACAACTGATTTCTCATACCTTGACAAACTCATCAGAAGAGTACAGGTCAGCTCAGCAGCACTGATGGTGTTTCCACTTGGAGTGCTGTAAAGTACAAGTAAAATAACTGTAAATATAGCATTGTAAACATAACCTCAACACATAAAATAGCTCATTTGAACAGTTTACATTAACACATGACAGAATCCCCCAAAGAACCAGATTTGAATTTGATCATTATATTTCCACAACCTTGTTGCCATTTCTAAATAAAAATAATTAAATTAATATTTATTTATATTTAAATATTTATTTATTAAAACTTTCCATGAACATAACCCATCTGCCTGGGCAGCTGTACGTAAAAAGCTGCCAGCAGCAGAGCGATTCAGGCAGTTGGAGCAAAACTGGGCAGGACTTTTACTTTCCGAATCCGACTTTACTCTTTCACTTCTGCCTGCCCCCACTGCACACTGACACACGGTGCTATTTGTTTTTTCTTAAATGTTAGGTCATCTCATTACTTCATGACTATTATGCCCTTTTTGGTGGCCGCATCCACATCCACGTTGTCCACGCCGGTCCCAGCTCGACCAATCACCTTCAGGCTGCTGGCAGCGGCGATGACGTCAGCAGTAACTTTGGTCGCTGATCGAACCACGAGGCCGTCGTAGTCCTGGCGGAGAGGGGTGAAAGGGGTCAGCGCGACAGGTCGAGCAAAGCCATGACCTGTATTTAACAGCAACACTGCGAACAGTTAGGATCTGAGCTCCCACTTTTTGGACTGCTATTTGGAAAGTGAATCTGGAAAACTTGGTGGTTACGACGTAGGCGTTGGCTTGCTGCCTAATGGTAGCATTTAACGTTTTAAAAAAACTAAAAAAGCACAAGTTTAATTAAAATCAGACCAAACTAAGCATTAAGTTTAGAGGGTTTGTACAAATTAATTTTTGCATTAGTCAAACGGCTTAAAACACCTTTCTTAACTGTAATGGAAGTCAATGTAATTTTTTTTTTTAATGCATTTCGATTTTATCCATTTTAAAACCAACAACCACATTCAGATTATTTGCAAAAATGTTATTTTGCAAAAAGAAAATAATAAATAATAATAATAAATAGTCGAAATGGGATTTATCTGCCTGTGAAAGACACTGCAGCCTGTTTTTCTACCAAGTCAGCTCATCTGCCATCGTGTTTTAACCCATAATAAGTTATTAGAAGATGCAAATGCTGGATAATTACTAGGCTTCTCTCGCTGAGTAGTTCACAGTATTGCATTTGCAGGCAGGCAGGCAGGCAGGCAGGCGTGCAGGTTCAGCACACGCAGCCACACCGGCGGAGAGGTTACATCAGCCTCGTGAGGAGGGAGGCGCCAATGGCGGTGCGACTCAGCAAACCTGAGCCTGCAGCTCCAACATCGATAAAACTGAGAAAGCTTACAAAACTTTTTTCCTGAAGTATCTGCCACAATGCATTAGTAAATGCAGGCAGGCCGGGACACCGCGAACAGACTGCCTAACAAACAGACGTCAATTACCTTAATCTGGGAAATCAGCTCATCTTTGCTCATATTTTGCTTCTCCGTCACCTCGATCCCGTTTTCCTGCAGAATCGTCTTGCAGCACGGATCGACACTTTCGCTGATTAAAATGCGTTTGATTGATACTGAGGCCATTTTCTCCTGTTTGTGGATGCAACTCGCAGGAGCTGATGGGCATGTGTGAACTGATTTTACGTGGCCGGGCTTTGAATGAACACTGGGGTGTGGGAGGAGCCTGGCTGAAGGGGCCCATCAAAACAAGGACTACCAACAACACAACAGTTTCAAGGCGTAGAGGAGCTCAAATGGGCACTAGAGCCATTCATTTCATTTTTTCATCAAGTAAAACATTTGTTGTATTTTTAAATGATAATACTTTAACCTAAGACAGGATTTATTTTTGGGTTTTTGTAGTCGTTAATATTTTCTTTTTACATTTTACATTTTTTACATCTTTTACAATTACATCATATTTATTTACATTATATTTATTTTGAAATAAATAAAATGTAATCTAAGTATTATTAAGATAATCCTTTATAATCCTTTAGAAGATTACAAAAAACAGTTGTTTCCTGTCTTAGGTAAAAGTATTATCATTTAAAAATACAACAAATGTTTTACTTGATGAAAAAATGAAATGAATGGCTCTAGTGCCCATTTGAGCTCCTCTACGCCTTGGAACTGTTGTGTTGTTGGTAGTCCTTGTTTTGATGGGCCCCTTCAGCCAGGCTCCTCCCACACCCCAGTGTTCATTCAAAGTCCGGCCACATAAAATTACATATAATTTTACATATAATAGATTACATATAATGTAATCTAATAATATAATGTAATCTAAGTAAAAAGATTAAGACAATCCTTATAAAGGATATTCCTACTTAGATTACATTATATTTATTTTGTACAGTTAAATACCAGTAGTTCATATTTCTCTCGTTTCCTTTTTTGGATTGCTGGATTTGAATCACAAAAATCACTTATATTAATCACTCAAAATTTTCACCGTTCCTACATCTGCTGTATGATCAAGGAAAGGTACCCTACAGAAACGATATTCAAACCAAAGGAATCCTAAAAAGACAAGAATAACACCTAACAAACTTTGTGGTACTGAACACACACACACTAGTAAACTAAGGGCAGTGTGTACACACACACTCAGAGCGGTGGGCAGCCAACTCAGCGTCTGGGGAGCAGAGAGGGTTAAGGGCCTTGCTCCAGGGCCCAACAGTGGCAGCTTGCAGAGCAACCTTGTCATCAATAGCACAGAGCTCTAACCCCTGAGACACCACTGCCCCTCAGGATGATGTGTGCAATAAGTAGTTCACACTTCCTGAGCCCTGGTTGTGGAGTTTCCCCTGCTCAAACATGCCTGACCCAACCAATCAGCCCATTAACCAGCCATTCCTGATTGGAAATGTGTGTGTTAGATCAGGTATCCACTGACATGTGCAGAGCAAGGGTACTCAGAGGGTAGACCAAGGTAGGGAACCTGAGCTATAGGTAGTAGGTTCTGGTTCTGGTGGTCCGTAAAATTACTGCATTGGTGAGGGCTCTGGAAAAACTCTTCTGGATGTCCCATGTATTTTTGTATATTTAGTACATTCAGTTCTGTATATTTAGTGCTATCCTGCTGTTAAGTAATTATCTGAGCCACATCACAAGAAGTTCAGTGCCTGATTGGCTGGTCATGTTGTGCAAATGACAAATAAACCTTGACCTGACTTGATTATTAAGTATAGTCTTATGCAAATGTACTGCACACTCAAGTAGGTACACTACTTTACCCATCTTTGCTCAGTGTACATCAGGATCGGTTTGTTTGCAGATGCCTGAATTTGTTTTGGCACGTTGAAAACTGCTCACATGACACTGAGATGAGCAGGACAGCATTGCTGACAAAGCCATCCTGGTTTAAACATAAGTAACATTAGGGATGAAGTGAAAGGGTTACACAGTCAGCTACCCCATGTTAAACACTGTAACTTTAAAATGTAATGAAGGTCACAATTGTGGTCTAATTTTTGGCGTACGTTTGAACATCTGACCAATTAGGACACCACATGATAGCACACCCACCCTTTTTTTGTGCGCGGAAAGTAATTAAATATGCTGCTTTTTTAACCACCATACAGGCAATATGCCATGCTGAACAGACCTGCACTCAACTGGCTGAACTTGCTAAGGAGTGCAGTTTTGCAGCATCCTGTCCGGGTAACACTGGAGCTTCTTGCACAATATTTATTCATTTTTATATGAATTGTGTTATCATAATTCTATGATCATAAGGGAACTAAGCAAAAAAACACAAGGTAGACAAGGCAACAACTAAAGGACGATAACCACAGATAGGAATAAAAATATTCAGAATGGTCCTAATCTAAACCTTACAAAAATAGTGTAGTATGCTATAAGATACACAGTTAACTTCTGCAGTGGAAAGGTTTATCCTGCTGTGCTTCTTGTTAACCTAATAATTTTAACAAGATAATGAACAGCTCTGTACTAATTTATCTAGTCAGTTAACAGTGTACAATTCACTTGATTTTTTTTTCTTCTGAAAAGCAGGTGCCAACTGGCATTCTCTGCACCCTACACACAGATAATAAAGATGTTCTTTATTAATTTCTGCTCTTAATTTATTTTATTCACAAATGAATTTTAATTACATTGTTGTACTAAATTCCTCATTTCCTTAATTCCTGAAAAAATGTGCTTGTTTAATTTTTACATAATAAATATATATTATACATTTATATTATTTATTTAAAAAAATATTTTTATTATTAATTTAAATTGTTTTATTATTTTTTTTTTTTCATTTATTATTATTATTTTTTTTACATACATAATCAAATAAAGTACAAAAAATAGTTATTGGTGTATGAATAAATAAATGAATAAATAAATAAATAAATAAATAAATAAATAAATAAACAAACAAATGCTCTCTTTGTTCGCATTTCCGTGACGTCCTGCTCATAGTCTCGCGAGGTTGTCATTGGAGACGGTGTAAATGTAAACACAGTTGCTAAGCAACGCCAGCGGAGCGCTACAGCATGTTTGCCAAGTTTGGGTGTAAAGCTCGGTCTAAACAGAAGAATAAGAAAGCATTATAAGGGTTGAGGAAACTTTATAAAGGATCTGATGATACGGGTTTATTCACCGAGATGATCTTACATTAGTCTGCCAACATGTCCACAGTTTCTCCATCCGTTGTGCAGTATGGTCGAAGACAAGGATCAAGCAGAAAAGGTCAGTCAAAGACCTAGCCTAGCTATCTATAGCTACTTTCATACTAAGGTCTCTGAAATGTCTTTAACTAGATTAGCTAATCTGTAGAGCTGAAACTTGGTCAGTCAGACTGGCTTTTTTTTTTACATATAGCTGGCTGTATATTTGTTATTATTATTATGGGCTATTTAGTGTGGTAAACCCTAAGGTTTGAAGTCCTAAGGTATATTAAGCAGCCCTGTCTAATTAGACTAGCTATTTCCACTTTATTTATATAATTAGATAAAACAAATACCTTTAGGTAAAATGAATACCTTAGAAACTCAATACATTAGATAAATGTCTCAATATTACTAGCTAGCTACATTCCTCACATTTGGGCTGGGGATCACATATCCTAGTCTCTTATTAAACATTTTAAGTGTAACCTAAGTGTAGTAGATGCCATACCCTCATAAAGTCTGAATAGATTTTCTATTTTTAAAATATGTTAGTATTAGAAGTCATTGTGGAGCATTGTTTTGCCATGACATTGTGATACCAAGTAAAGTGTCAAATGACTGCGACAGTCAAATTATCTATGTATGTTAGTATTAATTCACAACCTGTATCTCTATCAAACACCAGTTCACTCTGCCGAGGTTAAAACTAAACCTGGTCAACCGATAGATCTTCGGCAAGTGACAGTGCTACCCAGATCAGAATGGCTGCGTCTTCAGGACAGTCTGAATCAGGTGAACAAACACAAGGAGAGTCTGATCGAAGCAGCAAAGCAGAGGGAGGCCATGCACATGCGATCCAAAGAGGTGGTAAAAAACTGGACAAATACTATTGCTGTGAGTAAGTTTACTTTTCTGAAAGATGAAATGTGGATTTAACTTTGATGCACATTAAACATAATATGTGCTTTTCTGCTTAAAACATGTGCCCATGTCATGTATTTATAGGGACAACGTCAAAAAAAGTTGGAGGCGAAGAAAATCAGAGAGGAGATTGAAGAGGAGGAGAGGAAACGAATCGACATAGAAGAAGCAAAGTTTCAGCAACAGAAAAGAAAAGAGGCCATTGAGAGGGCAAAGACCCTGCAATACTATCAGGCAGACAGAGTGAAAGGGTTTCATGTTTGTATTTCTAGATTTCTGAATTCTTTTATTTGTGCTTGTGTTTGACTTAGCCACATATTAACATTCCCATTTATTAAATGCTTTCCATCTGGCCACCAACATTGATACCCCCTTATCTGCTTGAATGTAGAACATGAGGTTGGGTGACCAAAATTCAGTGTCAGGACATTTCAATGTCAATTTAGCGTACAATAGTGACAACAGCAGACATTGATATTTTGTTGGTTTAGGTTTTCCAAACATCACATTCCGGCATCATACTGACATAAATCCCAACATTTAGTTGTGAGGTATGGTGACCAAAACCCAAACGTCTGCCAAACTTAGTATAATGTCAGTGTCCCCACAACGAAGATTCTAATGTTGTTAGAGGCTGACATGATCATGTCATGGTGTTAAGTAACCATAATATGTAATTCATCATATGTCTAATGTGGAGCTTGATGTCAAGCCAGTGTTGATTTTGATGTATATGTGACTCTGATTTCCAACCAAAATTCAACATCTGTCTGATGTTATAGTCCAGTGTCTTTCTGGTCTCCCCCCAGAGTGCCCTGTTGCTGACTGAGGTTCTGAAGGAGAGGGAGGCACAGATTGAGCTGAAACGAAGAAAGCAGAATGCCTCTAAAGATGTGGATAAGGAGGTCTTGGCAATGATTGCATGCAAAGAGGAGGAAGCCTTACAGCAGGAGCAACAGAAGGCCCTGGAGAAGAAGCAAGAGTGTCTGGCAGTGGCTGAGAGTTTAAAACAACAGTAAAGTATAAGAGAAACTACCATGTAGAGGTCTAAGTCTGTTAACTGCTGATGTAATTATGTGGCCAAAACACTTTCTTATGATTGATCAAAGCCACTGACTCCCTCAGTGTATCAAAAGTCTTCATCTTTATTAGGATGAAGGAGCATGACCGTGCTGAAGAGCAGGAGAAAATGGAGCACAGGAAGGAGGCAGAAGAACTCCAGCGGCTAAGACAGCTTCATCTATGGGAACAATCCATGCTTGAGCAGAAGAAGCAAGAAGAGAAAAGAAACATCATGAGAGCTCATCAGGTCCTGATCAAGTCCTACATGGATTCCACTTCCATTTTTTTAAAATGTTCTGTTAATTCATAATGGCAGCCATGTGAGGTACAAGGAAACAAGTACACTGCTTCCTTTTCTGACAGACCAGTGTTTCCAGTAAGGGACTATCTAACCATGCAGCTTGCACAGATGTGTACTCATCATAATGCAGTAAAACATAAATGTGTATTTGTTTTGTTTTTCAGAAACACCTGGCTGACAGAGATATCATTCAAGCAATTGAGGCTCAAAAACAGGACCAGGAGGAGGACAGACGAAGGCTTTTTGCTGATGCTAAAGAGAAGATGATGAAACTAAGGAAAGAAAAAGAAGCAGAGCTCTTTAGGTACTGAATGCTTTTGAGAAGTGTGTTAAGTCATACCGGTCATTATTTCAGTAGTAGTACAAATGTGCTGTATTGTATTGGTTACATCCAAGTGCATGTCCATTGTTATATTCACGCATTTAATGGCAAATTACTTACTATAGGGTACCCAATTCTATTTAACAACCCAGTACCCAATTCTATTTATCTGTGGTAGAGGGATTCAAAGACACAGAGAGGCCATTATTGAGAGACTTGCAGCACAGCGCCAAGAACAAACCAGCAATGAGGAAGAGCTGATCTCCAAAGCAGTGGCAGAAGCTGAGGCCAAGCGAGTTCGGCAGCAGCGCGAGAAGGATGAGATGAAGGCGGCAATGCTGAAGTCCATTGCTGCCCACAGAGAGGCCACAGTAAACTTTACTTTTAATACTTTGATTAACTGAGGTACAAATGGACATGTGAGGAGGAACATGACTGAAGCCCCTCCTCCTCTTAATATACCATCCTGTAAATGCTTATCTCTGTCTGCCTGTCATGTTCATGACTAAGTTTTTGCCACTTTATTTTCATATAATACTGCTTTAAAGTGTGCTGTTACTAACACTGCCCCAATTCTGTTACATTAACGTTACAATTTTAGCTTCAAGAGAAGGAGCACAGGGAGCAAGAGGAGAAACAAACAGCTGCTGAGTTGCTCAATGTGAAAAAAGAAGCTGATAGCATTTTTCTTGAAAAGCAACAGCTCAAGGCACAGAAAATGAAAGAATATGCCAAAACACTACAAGACACCTATGTTCATCAGATGGTGGGTACATCTTAATATTTTGATTTTCTTCTAGTTTTCATTTAGTGATATTCAACAAATCACTACATTTCTGGTGACTTTTGTCTAACCCAGGCTGAGAAACGTGAACTGGGCAAGCGCATGACACAAGAACAACAGAAGTTTGAAGCCAGCAAAGCAAAACTCATTGCAGAGGAGGAGAAGCGGTTTCAGCAGTATGCCAAGCATGTGATCCAGACAGCCACTGCGGCCCAGAGGAACACCTACCCGCTTCACAAGGCTGCAAGAGAGGGCATCGGTGGAGGACTAGGTCCTGTATTTGGTGGAGTTAGGCCAAGTTATCTTGTTCATGATGAATCAGGTGTTCAGATGCCCAATTATGTTAGCAGTACTACTCAAGACATAAAGGAGCTTAATGAAACCATTGACATTCATCAGTCCAAGAAACGACTGGGATTTACTTGGTGATGATCATGAGCAAACATGACCTTTAACTGTTTACTGAAGCTACTGTCAAAATAATAAAGGGGAAGGACCTTTCAAGTTAACACATTGTTTTAGTCTTCTTTAAAGCTGTTGCAGCCTTGTTGATAGTTGCATGTATTGCATGATTTTATTTGTCATTTTTCTTTCATGCTTTTAGCTATTAGACCTCTTTGCTGTGATCTACAACCAATAAATGTGTTGTTATTTTTTTTTTTTATTCCTTTCCTTATCTCTATGGTGGGTTAAGTCACAAAGCTGCCAGAGTCTAGCCTGTCCATCAGGAAAAGAGCTGAAAGACATTACTGTTGGACAGGTTTGACTTTGGTGTTAAGAAATCTGGCTAAACTAAGAAACCTTGCATTGTGATCAACCTGCGTGTGGTTGTCAGTCCTGGTCCTCAAGTACCACTGCCTTGCTTTTTAGTTGGCTCAAGTGTGTGAGCATTTACATTTACATTTACTGCATTTAGCAGATTTTTTATAGGCTAAAAAAATTAAAGATACCTCTAAGTGTAGACACTACTAAACACAAGTCAATAAGGTGACCACTCTTAGCAGAGAAAGCACAAAATGAGCGTGAGATGCGTTAGATGTGGGAATTACTAGTTTATACCAAAAAATGTGTAACAGACGTTATTGTTATAATATTGATAAAATTCGAAATATTTTCTTTTCATTGGGATTTTCTGGGTTTAGCTAGTTTACTGTTGTTGTTCATCCTTTTAATCCCAATATAAAATACAAACACAATTCTCAATAAAGTCTTTATTTTAAAAAAGTTTTAATTATCAACATATATAAGTCTTATATATACGCATCATGTTTAATCGTATGCCATGCTGGCGTAAATTTTCCTTCATTTTTATTGACCAAGTGAGAAAGCTGTTCTCGATGAGGGGCTTTTATTTTGAAATCTGCCGAGTCTTTGCTGTAATTTCGGTTCCTGTTTCAATGCGTCGTGAAGCCGGAGGCGAGAGGTCAAATAAACCTGCTAAGTCTTTTCAGCAGTCCGTGGGATAAAGTTTCTCTTGATAACGTCCTCAGTGTTTTATGGTCACAACAGTAGGTTTCCTATGTGATTGCATTAAATAAAATAAATAAATAAAACAGTTGTTAGTTACCTGGCTAGCTAACGGCGGCGCCCACGTGAGGAACTGGGGAGCTAGCGAGAGGACCCGGACAGGACAGGCATGCTTTTATAACATACACTGAAGCTTAACCGGGACGTTTTTGTATGTTTTCGTGTAGCTAGCTATTTTTGCTGGGGACGGACTATGATAAAATGACAAAAAGGTATTTTTTACAGCCTTGCTCTGTTTGTAATTCACACACTTGGTTAAAGTAAAGCAGAGACAGTGTAAGATCTCATGTCATGTGGATGGCCCTGCCCACTCCTGCTCTCAGTGCTTACCTAACAGTGTGTAATGATGGAGGTTAATGCTTGCTAACATTCATTGTAATTGTGTTTTCTGTTTTATGAACCTAGATGCGTCCCCTCATCAGTACTCGAGCCCACTGCCCATTACTGAATGACCTCTCATTTGTGGGGTAGACTCTTTTCTTGACCTGCCCCTTTCCCAAGACATGTTCAGGCTCCGTTCCCTGTACTCCTACTCTTTCAGGGTATTTCACTGCGGGACAGTGTGCAGGGACCAGGTCCTGGTGCAGCTCCAGGCCTGTACAGCAGAGGACCATGTCTTTAGTGTGGTGGACAAGAACAGGGCCATGCTCTCTGTTGACCATGTGAGTTGCGCCTTAAGAGTGCTTTGGCATATGCAGAGGTGTAGACCAGACATGTATAGAAAAACTGAAATAATCCGGAGCCACCCGGAGTTCCTGACACTTAGAGTCTTGGCAGAGAACAATGTCAGTGTGATGAGCGATGCCGTGGTGGTGGACGTGCTTTATTATGTGCTCAGGTACGTGATGTGATGTGTTACTCAGACCTTTTCTAGTGGTTCCCAACCCAGTCTTCAGGACCCCTGAGTTATTCCTCATATTTGCTCCTTCACCTGAACCAAGCCATTAAGAAGCCCGAAAAACTGTAAGGTGCTAGGGTTGAGCCAATATGTGGAATATCTCAGGGGGGTTGAGGACTGCTTTTGAATCCACTGCACTTGCATTTAGTCATAATCATCATAATTGCATTGGCCAAGTCCTTTAAAATGTGTTAGAGCATGGAAAACCCAAATGATTGGCTTCCAGGACTGGATCTAATGGCATTCAGCTAACTGTAAAATGTGTTATGTTCTATATGTTTTATATGTTCCACTGTTGTATTATTTGCGATTGTCTCATTTTCTTCATTTGAAGGCTCTCCGTAGAACCACATGACTCTCTTGTCCAGCAGTTGATGGTGGAATGCTGGAAAAGGCTAGAAAGGTATTTGTGGCTCTACATTACCACTACACACTTCTGTCGCAAAGGATTAAGTGTTTTCAATAAAACAAAACTAGTTGCAGATGAATGTATAGAATGGTTCTAATATGCTAGTCTGGTGCATCTTCACAGGTTCCACATAATTAGTAGAGCAAGCTCTAAATAACAATTAAGAAATGGTGGGATGTGATAAACAGAGGTGTAAATTATGTTTTAATGGGAGTAAAATATCCATATTTATTATAAAGAGCTCAAATCTCAAGGCATATGACATTACAAAACAATGTAAATAGGTATTGACAGTATGTGATGTTTTTTATTGCTATTGATTTATTGTTGTCAGTATGTGACAAATGTGTACCATTGTATATAAAATAAATTGCTAATTTCACAAAATGTTATACTATGGTGTAATTTATTTATTACCGGGTTATTTACATATGAGCTATGCTTTAAATCCTGTATATCCTGTCATGTTTTTCAGGTTTTCGGTGTCAACACTGTCAAAGTTTTCTATTTGTTTAAATAAACAGTTCCTTAATAACAGTCCACTGGTTGGTCAGATAGCTGAGATTGTGAGCCAGAAACTGGATTCAATAGATAATCTCAGGTATCACTCGTATCTCACTAACCGAACCGGTTACCATTTGGCAAGTTTAATGCAAAGATGTTCATACGGATAGAAATGTATGATTTGTATGTATGTTTTCCCTTATCAGAATTCTAACCACCCTCATGACCAACATTTCCCACCTGATGTCTCCTCGGTTATGTGATGCACTCCTTGAGAGAGCCAGCATTCTCCTGGACACCATAGAGCCTTACAGTTACAACAGCCCCAGAAGGATAGTGCAGTTCCTCCGGAACATCAAGTACACTCATCACCCCTTACTGGAAAAGTGCAAGCTTATCATTCTCAAGAATATGCCGTATATGGATGTCGAGACCATTAGTATGATCATGGGATTGTATCACACAGTGCAGTACAGCAGCTGTGAATTAAGTCTGGCTGCCAGGCAAAGGCTAATGGAGCTGATGGATTCTTGCACTGACCCTGTGTCTTTTACAAAGCTCATTAATACTTTGTACACTTTGGGAGATCAAAGAACCAGAAGGGAGTAAGTATAAGAAGAACTTTTCTTAGCGCATTGTTGACCTCTGCAGAAGTGTAACAGTTTTTATTGAGTTTGCTGTTTGCATTTCCTATAAGTGTACTCTGACAAAAATAAAAATATATAAGATATAAAAATATCTTTAAAAGCTATTAAGAATAATAAAATATCAATATTTTGATATGTCTTGTCTTACAGACTAGAAAGTGCAGTGCTGTCAATGGCTGACCAGCTGAGTCCTCAACAAGCACTGAATATTGCCGAGGCACTGATTATTAATCTGTGTCAGAACCTTCAAGTTAACAATAAGTAAGATCTCCCCCTTTTTTTGGTGATGAATGTTAAGAACACTCTTGGTTCCATGTAGGACCGTGTTTGAAATGTAGATTTTTAAAGGTCTAAAGAACCTCAAGTGAAGCTTTTTTATGCATCTCTATTACAAACATGGTGATTTATGGAACCACCTTCATTTTTATAACTCCTACTGCTGGCGTTCAGCACAGTTTGGTGGGTTTTTTCCCCCCCATTTTTAAACTCTGTAGTGTGTTTGTGCAGAAAAGCCACTAAATTGTGCTAGATCCAGTCCTTTAAAACCAGAACTGATTACCCCTGTGTTGCAGCAATTGTAGCACTAAAGTATTGTTGTGTTGTTCTTTAATTTCTTTTCTGGACATCATTTAACAGGATTGCTTCAGTGCTGCAAAGGAATCTGGAGGTATATCGTCCTTTAGAGACTGCAAAGATGACCCAGGTTCTTATTTTTGGGCACTTTCAGAAACCAGAGGTCTTTGCTATGCTGAGGAGTAAACTACTTCAGTAAGTCTTTTCTTTTTATTCATAAACTTTTATTACCTGTGCAGTTTGTTCTTGGACCAGAGGACCCAAAAGACAAAGCATGATCGCTACTAAAAACGGAACATACTTTGTGGAAAGGCCTGAGCAGTCCAAACACTTGAGATTTAAAGGGGCAAAACTAGTGGAAATGTCAACAGACTTTTGATAATTGGTAAAAATTGTAACAGACCTGTGGGAATATTTCTTTTTTAATCTAAACCACCCAATTACTCAGTGAAAAACTCAATAACTATGCAAAAATCACTTCAGCCCCAAAGTCAATGAAACATAAAGGTTTTGAAGAAGGTTTAAAGATTAAGGCACTAATATATAATGTGTTAGTCTGAGACAGCCAGTGTTCCCCAAGGCAGTCTGAAGAAGTCTAATTCTGTTTGTGGTGTATATGTATTTGTGAACTTCTGGACAAAAAAACTCTACCCCTGCACATTTTTTTTTTGTCATTGTGATTGATTTAGTTCCGCTTATATCCAACTAAAAAGGCACTTTTAGGTGACATACTTCTCATCTAGTTCCACTTAGATACAAAACTGCTTTATTTGCATTTTTTTTTTTTTTTTTTAAATATGCGGACATCCTCAAAACCTGGCAAGCCCCAGTTGTGCATTTTATCAGACCCAGTTAGGGCTACACGACATTGGAAAGAAACTGACATTGCAATGTTTGACTTTTTGCAGTGATATAAAAAATACAGGAATTTTCACCAGATGTTACCAGAAGTCAATAAACCAACTTATCATTATTCATAATACACTCTGTGTATCCAAGATTGGCGCAAAATAAATGGCAGTGTACCTGCTTGCTTGGCTTTGGTGCAACACCTTAATGCATGTTTATTTAATGTTTTTCCTTGATAGTTGATTTGCTTTGATTTGAAAAAGCAGGACTAGATATCTATTGATCTTTCTTTCTTTTCCCCTTTGTTAGGTACTTACAGGGTAGTGTGTACCCTTATGAAGTGACCATGCTGATCCGCGCTCTCTCCATGCTCCCCTCTCCTTTTATGGAAGAGGTGGCCATCTCTCGCATTGATGCTGTGCTGCCTCAATGCAGCCTACATGACCTCAGTTTGATCACTTTGGCCATTACCAAATGGATCCGCACTGACTCTACCTACTGCCCCGACACTCCCAACAAGTATGTTCATGTGCTTCAGAGTGTGAACCACTATGGAAGTGAGAGACTGCGCAAGGCCGGCCAACTAGACCAGATGCTGGAGGAGTTGAAGTACATATCAAAGGAGTGGTTTGAGAAAATCTTGCTTAAGGACACTATTGCAATGATTCAGAGATTGGAGGACCAGGTCTCCTGGACCAACGTGTCAGACTTGGCACTTTTCCTGACAAGAGTGAAATGTATCTCTACGCCACTGCTGGACCGCATTGCCAGTGTGGCTTTAGAGAACATACATAAGGTAGGAATGATCTGCTTGGTACTACAAACAACACCACCAGTTTTCTCAATGTCTTATGTTGATGTATTTGGTCACATTTGTTTATCCCTCTTAGATGAATTACCCTTGGGCCTGTGACGTTTTGCACTGTTTTGCTGTGTTAAATTACAGCACACCAAAGGTGGACGAGTTATTTGAGGCTTCCATTCAGCATTTGACGTCTCATATGAGTGAGTTTGTCCTTTCTAACTGCAACCCTTGTGATTTTAAAAAATTTGAGTTTATGAAAATGTGTCATTCGTCTGTTTTGATCTTGAATTCTGCCAGGTTCTATTGACCCTCACCTGCTGGTCTGTTTGGCCTACACCTTGGCAATGGTTAACAGATTCCCAGAGGCTATCATCAGAAAAATATTCAGTGTGGATTTCCTGGCTAAACTGGACACACATCTTGAGGGTATGTGCAGTTGCTTTAAACAGCAATGATTGCTATTAATTCAGAAATAGGTTCAGTTTAATTCTCCTGAACATTTCCTATTGTTACATACTAGTCAGTAATTAGTGGACAAAGGTATTTGGACACACCATTCATTCAGTCCTGTTGCCACAGCTTACAGAATTCCAGTGTGGTACTGTAATAGGATGCCACTGTTGCAGCAAGTCAGTAATATTTCTTCGCTCAAAACCACAAACTGATGCTCAACTTATGATTATCCCCTGACAGTTCTGACAGAAATTCTGAACATGCGAGTGCGTGTATGTTTGATGATGCTTAACCGTGCAGTGTGTCTGGAATGCCCAGAGTTCCAAGTGCCCTGGTTTCATGAGCGTTTCTGTAGGCAGTTTTGGGAAAGAAGTAAGTAAAGATGAACATGTGTCATTTTAATCCTGACATTTCAGTTTCTGTAGGGCCATAAATATTAGTCTACACTAAGGCTAATGGCTAATCATGTTTGTTTTAATGTCTCTTTCTGAAAGACACAGACTTCTCGGTCAGTCCATTACAAAAGCAGATCCATAACATACTGGTTGAAGTGCTCGGAGGCATTGACTATGTCAGAGTAGCAGTGTTGACTCCATACTTCTACACTGTTGGTAAGTTTGATACAAGTAGAGTTTTGATGGTGGTTAATACATTATTTCATTTGTTTCGTTTGTTTCCATCACGGTATGAGGGACAGATCCAGTCACGTAAAAGAGAAGCTTATCATATTCTAAGATGTAAGATGTGGGATTTACATGGTATTGTGGGAACCGTAGTGTTTTGCCAGGGTTAACCATAACCGTGAAGTCCAAACCGTGTTGTGATCCAAACTGTAACTTTTTTGTACTGTTGCACCAGTACATCACTACTGAAAAGTGAAAGTAGGATGTTCCTTGAACTCTCCAATAGGGGCCTAAACAAGCCAAACATTTAGTTTCATAAATTTTCACCAAATTTTACCAGAAATTACCAGAAGTCCATTACCCAACCTATTATTAAGAATGCACTCCGTATATCCAAGATTGGAATAAAATAAATTGTATTGGGCAAATATAATCTGTCTGCATAGTTTCGTTTTGTATAAGCAGCAAAAAAGCATGACTTTTAATTTAATTGGACTTTGCATGTCCCGCATGCGCACATTGCGATGGAGATTCTGAAACAATATATTGTGCAGCCTTTGTCTTTGTTTATTTAAACAATTATGATTTATTTATTGTGGAAGTGTGTTGTATATTATAATATCCTGATGGTAACAGTTAGATTTGGATGCATTTTACATTTTGTCCATGAATATGTGAACAGGCGAAGCTTAGCTGTTTATATACAGCTTGACATACAAGCTTGAAACCAAGCTACTTTGTTGGTGCTTCATATATGGAATATATTTGCTGATATTGGTGAATCCACAGGACCTGCTATCAACTGCAACATCATCAGTCAGCTGACATATTGGTCAGCCACTGCTCTCAGAGTTAACCAAGTTGAACGTTTGAATCCTATCCCTGCAGATTTTGAGTGTGTCCTGGACTCCCATAATCAGCCAGTGCCCTACAGTGAGCTGCAACTCACTGAAAACGGGATGGTGCACTGGGATTCTGGATCAGCTAAGCAGGGGAGAAAGGAACTACCGCCAGGCTCTCGCCGGTATGTGTGTCAGATTTTTATCTTTCTGTTAAATATGGACCAATTTGGAAAAATACACTATATTGCCAAAAGTATTGGGACTCTACTGTCCAGGGAAGGCTTTCTACTACATTCTAAAGCATTGCTAAGAGGATTTGACTGCATTCAAAGTATTCTATAGAGCACCATTGTTCTAGAAAACACATTTCCACTACTCCACAGCTCAGTGTCAGGGTGCTTTAACCCCTCCAGCCCACGCCTGGCATTAGGCATGATGCTGATAGATTCATGTTTATGTGCTCCAGAGATTGTTGTGCATTTGATTTGTTGCTAATGCAGTTTGTAGAGGAGAGGATAGATGGAAAAAAAACGTTATTTTTTTTCCCCTTTCTTTAGTATTGCAATACACTTCTTGCATTTCAAAGCATACTGCATAAATTCACAACATGTGAAAGGGAAAATTCTGCTCAAGAAAAGACACCTGGAGATTTTAGGATATCACGTCTTACAAGTAAGTAGAGAGAGAGCTTTACTTTTCTTTGGTAATGTTACCTATGGAGGAAATTTGTTTATGAATTTGAATGAAAATGCACTGCCTGATTAAGTGCTCTCTAACACAGATTCCCCACTTTGAATGGAATTCCATGGAGCTCTCCACCAAAGATGCTTGGAAGGAATATTTGAGAAAGAAGTTGTTTACAGAACATGCCTAAGATTTCTGAACTGTCGGAACACTAGGTGGACAGACACTGCTGCTCGAAAATGCAGTGCAACAGAACTGTCCCTTGGCATCTGTGTCAGTAGGCCAATGTGGGAGAGGGTGATCATGAATGTATTGTATGTTAAGAACCCCTTCTTTTTTTCTTTTGTTTTTTATTTGAATACAGTTCGTTGTCACACATATCTGCTATGTAACACTTCGTATAAGTTTTAAAACTGTAAGAAAATAAGTTTGTAATAAAATAATGTTGCAAAATGTTGCAGACATTCATATCTAAATGAAGTAAGGCAGGTTTTTGACCGCAAACACGTTTTTATTTTGGTAAAAAGTTAGTGAATAAGCATTTAAATATATGGCGTTGGTGCTCAAAAAAAGAGTGTTTGCCCAGTAGACCCACACCTTAAAACTAACAGACCAGCCCTGTGTTTCATGCTTAAATTCCTGTAATTTCATTCTTAAAACTAAAGGTGCTTTAATTGATCCTTTGAGTAGTTTCTGCTGTAGGAGAGCCATGTTTAGTTCCACAAAGAACCATTTTTGCAATAAAAGTGTGTAAGAGTGAAGAACTTTGAAGGTTTAATCTTCACTTGAATCATCTTTGCCTACACACTCTCAGTCTCTATTGACAACGGGTTCTTTATGGAACCAGAAGTGGTTTTCTATGGTATCGCTCAAAGAACCGATTCAAGCACATTTATTTCTTTACTACAAAATATACTTTAACAGTACTGGAAACAGCAAGTGAGTGTCCATGATTAGAGTATATGTGCGTGTGTTAGTGTTTGTGTGTATTAGGGGTGGGCAATATGTTAAATTGTGCATCATGTTTTGTAAGAGACATTTGTCACGATACATGATATTAACTATTAACTGCAGTATATACATGATCACAAACCGAATGTATCAGTAGCCACAGATTCGTAAAAACTACTATTCCAATCATCAAAATTTTTTGCACTTCTAATTAAACATCACATTACACTGTTATGAAAGGTGCAGTTGATCAGTGTTTGTCAAGCATATTGTGTATCCAATAACAAAATTAATCACAATATTATAAAATAGTCATATTGCCCAGCCTGTGTGTGTGTGTGTGTGTGTGTGTGTGTGTGTGTGTGTGTGTGTGTGTGTGTGTATATATATATATATATATATATATATATATATATATATATATATATATATATATATATATTAGATAGATAGATAGATTATATGCTATTTTATAGTTTGGGCATTTTTTCAGAATTTAGTCTCATTGAAACACAAGAGGCACTAGCTGCATAACGCATCTCTCTGATCATTCCTGTCCACTGCTTCTTGTCCTCTTCGTACCTAAAAAGAACAGAAAATCCTGGAGGTTAGACTTCTGGAAACATTTTCCTAGAGAATTAATTTTACAATTTAATAGCTAAATATTTTATTTTATTTAATTAAACATTTATATAATTATAATAGTATTCTGTGTTGAAAAGAAAACCGTCATTAATCTTGAAATTTTTACACCTAAACAAATGGTTACCATCAGCTTTACAGCTAATCACACAACAGTTAGGTCCGGCCTGATCCTGCAATGTGCCAATACTGCACTATTACCATATATCACTGCTATGGCTGTATGTGTTGTGTCGTACAGACATAATATTGCCCGCCTAATGTTATGGCCGATGATTAGGAAACTATGAACGTTCCTCGACCATTATGACTGAAGGGCACAAACTGATAGAATGGAACTATTTTATCTTGTGTAATGCTGATAAACAAGTAAATTGTCACCTGTCTGCACAAAACTGGTATAATTACAATAATACACTCAAGATTTGCACTAAAACATGAGATATTGGCACAGGTGTACTGATCTACTGAGTGCAGAACACTAGTGCCAATATCTCATGTTTTAGCACGACCCTCGAGTGTATTATTGCTTACACATAGGTTGTACAGTATTCCAGTAAAGGACCTGACTGCTGCGACTTACTGCCAAATGTCTGTAACCTCTGAAGGAGCACACTCCTTATCCTCCATCTCTACCATGGTAAAGCCACCCACTGCGTACAGGACAGCGCCAGCACTGACGAGATTAACTGAGCTTCTCTCCTGGGCAAACTCAGTGAACGTTTCCCACCTACATGGTAAAAAAAAAAAAAAAAACAACACACACACACACACACATTAAACCTGATTATAAAAGCATATTCTGTGGATATAAGATCAGTCAGTTTTTGTGGACACCTTCAGTATATTTGCAGTGGAAAAATAAAGCAGTAGTCTTGTAGGCCTACTTCCCAAATGATCAGTATGTGTAGTGCTGAAGAACAGTGACCTAATGACACTCACTTGTTGGTTCCAAAGTTGTAGGCTTCGCAAGATGCTAACAGACCATCTTCATTGATTCCTCCAACCACGATAATCTTTCCTTTGTGAACAACAGCCCCAAACATGGCCCTTGGTGTTTTCATTGCAGCCAGCTCCTTCCATTCTGCCTTTTTGTGGTTATACGCAAACATCTTATTGATGGTTTTGCTGTTTTGTGCACAAAAACATGATGTGAGCCACAATGCAAGAATAGAGCTAATGAGCCAAACTACCAAACTAACACTGATCTTACTTTTCATCTGTTTTCCCTCCTATGCAGTACACCAGTCCATTTTGGGAGATCACGCAGTGGCCGTGTAGCCTCAAGGGAAGTTTTTTTGTTTCCGTCCATTTCATTTTCCTGCCGAACAAAAAAAAGAGAAAGTTGTGGGCTGCCTGGATGCCTGATGGGCTTTTATGAAGGTAAAAAACTTGAATGGCCATACACTTACTCTGTGTCATAACACATTACTGAGTCAAGAGACTCGTTACTCTGTAAATCTTTGCCAGCAACAGCAAACAGGAGATTCTCAAATTCACCCAGTGCAAACAGGCATCTGGGAGAAGGCAATGGGGGTAGAGCAATCCACATTGACGTAAGAGGGTCCAACTGTAATAAATGTATATTATAAAGTATGTGTAAAGAATCAGCTCAGCTGCCATCGTTGTTCATTGTGAAGAATACCTTAAAATTATAAGTGTATTAATAGGACAGTGTAAGACATTTACCTTAAAAACGTAGCACTGCAGGGGTGATTCTTTGTTCTCCTCGTCCACAAAGAGCCCACCTATGACATAAAGTTGATTCTTCATGGTACTGATGCTGACATGGTTTCTAGGTATCTGCTCAGCCATTGCTGCTAGGGAGCATTCATTCTCATTAGGGTCATAAGCCACGGCTGCTGTATCATTAATCATGAGGATAAGCTCCTTGGCGTACATGCCCAGCCTTTTGTTATCATTCAGATAACCAGGCATGCTCTCTCCTTCCTTATTTTCTGGGAGTTTTCCAGCAAAAGCATCTTTGATTACCCCAAGTTTCTTCACCAGCTCTGGATCGGCTTTGATAATGTCGTCCTTTTCAACCTTTTCCTTGAAATACTTTTCTGAAAGCAGACGGAAACGAATATGCTCAAAGGCATCTCCTAAAAACTTCACCCGGTTCTCCTGGTCTTTCTTCACCCACTTCATCAGGAGCTCAAACACCACTTCCTCTTTCTCCACATTGAGAGCATCACCTCCTATGATGGCAAACAGCTCTGGAGGGTTAAACTCAAGAAAGTCTGCTTCCTTGGCTAGTGTCTCAAATCGCTCCGCTATGTAGTCTCTTGCTGCCATAGCCAGCCTTGGGCAGTTCAGCACCAGCCCCATTCTGAAGATAGCCAGGCAGTTCCCCAGGGAGAGGTTTTTCTGCAGGTAGTTGACACATGCTGTAAACACAGATGGTATCTGAAAGCGGTTAGCTACAGCAAAAATGTCCTGTACGTTCTCGTCTGTAATGTCTATTTCTGCTGAATAAAGGTAATTCACGATCATGTCCATTATGGCTGGATCCACGTTCTCCAGCACGACCTCCTTGGAACTGCTGGTCTCTTTGCTGTCTTCTGAGAAAGAAAGCTCTCTAAAGTAAGGGCTACATGCTGCCAGTATGAGTTTGTGGCAAGGCAGACTCCTGTCCCCTACTTTCAGGACGCAATCAATAAATTTGTTCTCCCTCAGTAGTTCCTTCAGACCATCCTGAAGCAAGGTGCTCTGAAAGAGCCTCAAGTCTTCTTTCATAGTCGTGGGTTCCATCTTGGAGGATGTGTGTGTCCAGGAGGATGTTGCGACCACAGTGCTTCCCCTAGTCCTGCTCTCTTAGTTGTAACGGTCTGAGATGACGGAGCAAAGACAGGAGCCAGTGTAGTTTAACCCTACCTCTCTATATTTAGGCCCTCTCACAGACAGAAAGAATTCAGTTTGGTCAGATTAGAAAATAGTGTCACGGTAGGCAGCTGTCAACGATTGAAAGAAACAACTGGTAGCTTGAGGTCGTTTATGACTGAGCTTCTCACATTCCTCCAAAGAGGAAGACAATGGTTTTGATGGTCTGTTGTAATACTTTGTTGTTTCACATAGTTGGAATTTTGTTGGAAAAGAAAAGGTCTTGTATTTGAATCATGGGCCTATTAATAGTGAGTGTATATTAAGAGTTTACTGAAAGAGTGACAGCACTTAGGTTTGTGTGTCATGGTCTCAAAGCAGGTAATGGCAAGAGTCACAAATTGATTTTTTTTTTCTAATGCTGACTCATTTGCATATGTGACATCTGTATGCAATTTACTATTTAAATGTGTTTGGCATGAGATGACCTTCCTGCGCTTAGAGGTCAGAAAAGAGCAGCTGTGGTTAGAACAACAGTTAATCTGTGCTCCTTTGGGCCACCGGTAAAATTCTTTAGCTCCACTGATGGCCTCATTATGGCCACTGTTCAAACGACAGACAACAAATAATGGTGGCTTAGTACAGCAAGTTTTAATCAACAGTAGTTATTCAAACACTAAAAAATGTCATTTTACTCTAATAGCAAAAATAGCTAATTGTTTTACTATGGAAACATTTATTGTGGCTTTAAACAGAGACACAATGAATTCTTAAAATCTATAAACTCAACATTTATAAAGTTTATAAACATGAGACCACCTAGACAGTGATACCTTCCATCTAAATATCATACTGCATATCAAGCAGTACATATAAAGTCAATCTAAATATATATATATATATATACATGTTTTAAATGTTTTCTGGCTGTAAACATGTAAACAACTGTACCCCAAAGTTTTCTCAAATGATCAATGTTCAATTTCATGTTTTTAGCCCATGACTTCCCAAAGTCCTTGAAGTGTAAAACCTTCTTTTAACTTCTCCACTGCTAAACCAAGCTCGTCAGAGAACACCGGCTCCCGGTCTTGTTGCTTTAAAGGACAATAAAACAATAGTGGTGAATTAAAAATATTAAAGAATATATTTTAAAGATAATGAGTAATAAGACCTAGGCTGATCTATAGAATAATGACGGCCAATAATGCGGTCAATATATACCTTGTTGCTATCAGCAAAGTAAGCCTACAAAGGAAAGAAAGGAAAGAGCACAAGTTAGAAAACACTGATTGTCTTCATTAAAATAGAAACACCAAAATGCACTTCAGTGTAAACATGTTTGAAACCTGGCAACTGAAGTCAGTGTTGATGGGACATTGTGATATGTGGCTTAAGCATGTTGCTATTTTCAGAGCATGAGAGAGACCCAGACAGCTCCCTGCTGAGTGGATCATTCATTAGAGTGTAGCATGCTCACTGTGAAAGCGTCGGTCTGTTCATCTGGCTCGATCTCCACGTCATCAGGAGGCTGCTCCACCGTTAGCTCTTCCAGTGGCTGAGGCTGCGTTTACATGAGAGGCTTTCAGCTTACCCTAATCAAGATTCTACCAAAACTGTTCCCAGCAAAGTAATTAAAAGTAAAACCTACATACAGTTCAGATCACATGGTTTCTTTTACCTTTTCCTCCATCTCATACTCCACACCAAAAATGGGGTTTGCAGAGTACACTTTGTGAAGGGAGTTAATTTCCTTCACTGCATCCTGCAACTTGTCCATTGGATCAATCTTGAAACCTAGCACATATCCACCGGTCTGAAAGAACAGTTGCAGTGAATGAAAGCAGACAGACAAAAGATGCTGATAACATTACTCATTTTCCCTCGTCTGTTTGTACACTCATAGGGGTGGTTCTTCAATTAGGAGACCTTTTACATGCTTGGGTTATAAATTCATGCTAGACATTTTTACAAAATAAATAGCTTAGGTTGTAAATACCTTATTTATTGCAGCACTTTTTTATGTCTTAAACATCAACACATTTTGCTTTGGCCTTGTCCCTAAGCCAGATACTTTTCTGCTCCCAAAAGATGACAAATCAATTCAATGAATTACAAAAATCACTATCTCTATGTTTTTATCATAACTTATAAACATAAACAATAAACATTTTTTTATCAATACAAATTTAGCATATTTCTGAACAATATATTGCCATTCCCAACATTAATGTCATTACCACAACAGCCTGTGAATTTTGTAAGATGTTTTTTTTAAAGGTTACACTTCAATATACTGGCAACATGGCCCATAAGACGTCAGTAGAGTGCTGTAGAGAATACAGGAAACAATAAAGGATAAGCCCTCTAGAATGACCTGGATTTCTGCACAATGCCACTTGGCAAATAAATATAACATATTTTAATTCTATTTAAGCTCAGTGATTTAAAAAAATACATAAATTATAGATTTTATTTGAGAAGAGGATAAAAGGGGCCCCAACTGAAGAATCACCCATATAAAATAAACAACATAAAATGGTGCATTCCTCAGATTTACAATAAAACAGCTCATCATCAAATATCTGTATACTATAACCAGAGCTTGTAGTTTTGTTTTTAGACCCACCTGCTGAGAACTCTCGATCACAAGCGCAAGTCCAAATTTTGAATCTCTAATCCTTATGGAACGCTTGGGGGAAACAAGTATAAATATAAAATAATCTGATTATTTGCAATCGTATGATTTTAACAATTACTGAATCACTGAGGGCAAAAGTATACACTTACAATCTGCAAGTAGGGAATGCTGACATTGAAGCTCTCATTCATGTTGGCATGCCACACTATCCTCACATTAGTAATAAAGAAAGTTCCAAGGTTTCCCTGAAACATACATTCAGAATGCACTAGGTTATACAATTTGCTATTATGAAACATCATTACAAGTCATTTTGTAGCATTTGTATTGGTCCATTCATCATGAAATCATGAAACAACTATTAGATTCAAATTATTTGAAAAAGGGAAAAACAAAAAAGGCATCTGCAATCATTTGTAGAAACCTGCTTGTGACAATATTATTACAACAAGACTTTTTTAACTACCTGATCACTGGATAAATTCCAAACTCCATTTATTTTGTCATAAACTTGTTCCCGTGGCAGTAGTCTCAGCTGCTTATTCTGAATCAGAGCCCCTCTTAATTTTAGGTCCCGATACATTTTGGAGGTCTCATAAGCTCTACGGGGAAGAGCAATCAGTTGTGATGAAGGGGAAGTTTAAATTTTAAAACAACAACAAGCAATATTTTAAAAGACAAAATTAAAGAAAATGGATAAAGAATTATTAAAAAGGTCATATTTAAAAAAAATGCATCATATTTATATTTTTAAGAATGATATGTAATGTAGATATACTTTATTGGTATAGGGAAAGTTTAAGAGCTACTGTAGCAAATGCACTGCACATGTCACTGAATCACAAGACAAAGGCATTGTGCTGGCTTTGCAGGGGCTTTGTATGGCTACTCTACCTGTGAACAGCAATGACAGATGTGAAGAGTCTAGGACTGCCAGGAACGACATTGGTGAAAATGAACTCAAATCTTGTGTTGTTAGACTTGGTCAAGATGTAGAGAGCTTCAGTCTGGCCCCTCAGTTTCTGCAAGATTTATAAACGTGGTATCATACACAGATTTTGCAGCCATGCAAAACAAGATGATTTCATAAATACTTATTCAATTATTTCATTATGAAGGAAGTTTTCTTACAGAATTTGCTGTCCTTGTGGTGATGTTTATAACAGAATTGTAGCCTACAGCTGTAAATACATAAAAAAAAAGTTAGAATCAGGTATAATATTTAATAAACCATCTAAAAAAGTCTATACACATTATAACCCCCAATGAAGAACTAAATGTGTGAGAGTTAAATGGTAATGAGCAATTGCTAACATCAGAACTTACAAAAGATTGTATTTACACACATTTCTAATAACAGAAGCTAATATTTTTGGTGTAGACAGTGGAAACGTGGGTGACCGTGGCATGAATGTAAGTGTACTTACACAAGTTAACCCTTGGTAAGGCGATGGAATGCCAGATGATTCTTAGATTGGTCACCAGGAGTCTTCCTATACCATTAAATGTACGAATACAATATACTTTACGTTTGTTTTAGTATTTTAATATCAATCAAATATTAATAATATTAATATTTTACTATTAGCATGCAAGATAGTTGTGAAATAGTTACTCTACAATAAAGAATAAAAAATATACACAAAGTATACATGTTCCTGTAGATGGATAAGTAAGGAGATAAGCACCTCTGTCACCATTATTTCCTTTTGTGTCTTCGATAGAATCCAGACAATCGATGAGTACTTCACCTGGTCTGGTTTTCATCTGTCTTAAAGAAGAAAAGTAATTATTAGATTCAGAGAGAGAGAGAGAGAAACTGAGAATGTTACACACAACACTTATGGTTAACTAACCAACTTTCATTCAAAAGCTAGCCATGTGACCCAGTTAGTGTAATTTTCTCATCAACAAACACCATAGATTTTCACAGCGTTAGTTTTCTATGGAGCCCAAAAGCTTTGAGGTAGAAAACAATATGTAGAGCCATATATCCTTCTGTCAATTTAAAGGATTCAATTCAGGTAAACTGAATAAATTACTTATTAAATCAATGTTTTAAACTGAGGCAATGATAAGCTAGCTAATTACATAGAGGGGGCGTTTAAGTGTCTAAAATATAATTTTCTACTCTGATATTTAAGGGTCTGCACTTTTTTCCAGAAACCTGCACCAGAGCCCTGAGAGCTAAGGAGCTAGCAGCTCTCTAAATATTGTAAAATAAAAAGACAGACGGAGCAGGCGGACCAGAGCCTCTCTCTCTTTAACAGGTAGCTAAGGTATAGCATAGTAGCTAGATATAACAAGACTATTATACTGGTTATAGAGTGAATGTAAGTATAACAGCTCTAATCCAAGACTATTATACTGGTTATAGAGTGAATGTAAGTATAACAGCTCTAATCCAAGACTATTATACTGGTTATAGAGTGAATGTAAGTATAACAGCTCTAATCCAAGACTATTATACTGGTTATAAAGTGAATGTAAGTATAACAGCTCTAATCCAAGACTATTATAGAGGTTATAGAGTGAATGTAAGTATAACAGCTCTAATCCAAGACTATTATAGAGGTTATAGAGTGAATGTAAGTATAACAGCTCTAATCCAAGAATATTATAGAGGTTATAGAGTGAATGTAAGTATAACAGCTCTAATCCAAGACTATTATACTGGTTATAGAGTGAATGTAAGTATAACAGCTCTAATCCGAGACTATTATAGAGGTTATAGAGTGAATGTAAGTATAATAGCTCTAATCCGAGACTATTATAGAGGTTATAGGGTGAATGTAAGTATAACAGCTCTAATCCGAGACTATTATACTGGTTATAGAGTGAATGTAAGTATAACAGCTCTAATCCAAGACTATTATAGAGGTTATAGAGTGAATGTAAGTATAACAGCTCTAATCCAAGACTATTATACTGGTTATAGAGTGAATGTAAGTATAACAGCTCTAATCCAAGACTATTATAGAGGTTATAGTGTGAATGTAAGTATAACAGCTATAACCCAAGACTATTATACTGGTTATAGAGTGAATGTAAGTATAACAGCTCTAATCCAAGACTATTATAGAGGTTATAGAGTGAATGTAAGTATAACAGCTCTAATCCAAGACTATTATAGAGGTTATAGAGTGAATGTAAGTATAACAGCTCTAATCCAAGACTATTATACTGGTTATAGAGTGAATGTAAGTATAACAGCTCTAATCCAAGACTATTATACTGGTTATAGAGTGAATGTAAGTATAACAGCTCTAATCCAAGACTATTATAGAGGTTATAGAGTGAATGTAAGTATAACAGCTCTAATCCAAGACTATTATACTGGTTATAGAGTGAATGTAAGTATAACAGCTCTAATCCAAGACTATTATACTGGTTATAGAGTGAATGTAAGTATAACAGCTTTAATCCAAGACTATTATACTGGTTATAGAGTGAATGTAAGTATAACAGCTCTAATCCAAGACTATTATAGAGGTTATAGAGTGAATGTAAGTATAACAGCTCTAATCCAAGACTATTATACTGGTTATAGAGTGAATGTAAGTATAACAGCTCTAATCCAAGACTATTATAGAGGTTATAGAGTGAATGTAAGTATAACAGCTCTAATCCAAGACTATTATAGAGGTTATAGAGTGAATGTAAGTATAACAGCTCTAATCCAAGACTATTATAGAGGTTATAGAGCGAATGTAAGTATAACAGCTCTAATCCAAGACTATTATACTGGTTATAGAGTGAATGTAAGTATAACAGCTCTAATCCAAGACTATTATACTGGTTATAGAGTAAATGTAAGTATAACAGCTCTAATCCAAGACTATTATACTGGTTATAGAGTAAATGTAAGTATAACAGCTCTAATCCAAGACTATTATACTGGTTATAGAGTGAATGTAAGTATAACAGCTCTAATCCAAGACTATTATAGAGGTTATAGAGTGAATGTAAGTATAACAGCTCTAATCCAAGACTATTATAGAGGTTATGTGTGAATGTAAGTATAACAGCTCTAATCCAAGACTATTATAGAGGTTATAGAGTGAATGTAAGTATAACAGCTCTAATCCAAGACTATTATACTGGTTATAGAGTGAATGTAAGTATAACAGCTCTAATCCAAGACTATTATAGAGGTTATAGAGTGAATGTAAGTATAACAGCTCTAATCCAAGACTATTATAGAGGTTATAGCGTGAATGTAAGTATAACAGCTCTAATCCAAGACTATTATAGAGGTTATAGAGTGAATGTAAGTATAACAGCTCTAATCCAAGACTATTATAGAGCTTATAGAGTGAATGTAAGTATAACAGCTCTAATCCAAGACTATTATACTGGTTATAGAGTGAATGTAAGTATAACAGCTCTAATCCAAGACTATTATAGAGGTTATAGAGTGAATGTAAGTATAACAGCTCTAATCCAAGACTATTATACTGGTTATAGAGTGAATGTAAGTATAACAGCTCTAATCCAAGACTATTATAGAGGTTATAGAGTGAATGTAAGTATAACAGCTCTAATCCAAGACTATTATACTGGTTATAGAGTGAATGTAAGTATAACAGCTCTAATCCAAGACTATTATACTGGTTATAGAGTGAATGTAAGTATAACAGATCTAATCCAAGACTATTATAGAGGTTATAGAGTGAATGTAAGTATAACAGCTCTAATCCAAGACTATTATACTGGTTATAGAGTGAATGTAAGTATAACAGCTCTAATCCAAGACTATTATAGAGGTTATAGAGTGAATGTAAGTATAACAGCTCTAATCCAAGACTATTATACTGGTTATAGAGTGAATGTAAGTATAACAGCTCTAATCCAAGACTATTATAGAGGTTATAGAGTGAATGTAAGTATAACAGCTCTAATCCAAGACTATTATACTGGTTATAGAGTGAATGTAAGTATAATAGCTCTAATCCAAGACTATTATACTGGTTATAGAGTGAATGTAAGTATAACAGCTCTAATCCAAGACTATTATACTGGTTATAGAGTGAATGTAAGTATAACAGATCTAATCCAAGACTATTATAGAGGTTATAGAGTGAATGTAAGTATAACAGCTCTAATCCAAGACTATTATACTGGTTATAGAGTGAATGTAAGTATAACAGCTCTAATCCAAGACTATTATACTGGTTATAGAGTGAATGTAAGTATAACAGCTCTAATCCAAGACTATTATAGAGGTTATAGAGTGAATGTAAGTATAACAGCTCTAATCCGAGACTATTATACTGGTTACAGAGTGAATGTAATTATAACAGCTCTAATCCGAGACTATTATACTGGTTATAGAGTGAATGTAAGTATAACAGCTCTAATCCAAGACTATTATACTGGTTATAGAGTGAATGTAAGTATAACAGCTCTAATCCAAGACTATTATAGAGGTTATAGAGTGAATGTAAGTATAACAGCTCTAATCCAAGACTATTATACTGGTTATAGAGTGAATGTAAGTATAACAGCTCTAATCCAAGACTATTATACTGGTTATAGAGTGAATGTAAGTATAACAGCTCTAATCCAAGACTATTATACTGGTTATAGAGTGAATGTGAGTATAACAGCTCTAATCCAAGACTATTATACTGGTTATAGAGTGAATGTGAGTATAACAGCTCTAATCCAAGACTATTATACTGGTTATAGAGTGAATGTAAGTATAACAGCTCTAATCCAAGACTATTATACTGGTTATAGAGTGAATGTAAGTATAACAGCTCTAATCCAAGACTATTATAGAGGTTATAGAGTGAATGTAAGTATAACAGCTCTAATCCAAGACTATTATAGAGGTTATAGAGTGAATGTAAGTATAACAGCTCTAATCCAAGACAATTATAGAGGTTATAGAGTGAATGTAAGTATAACAGCTCTAATCCAAGACTATTATACTGGTTATAGAGTGAATGTAAGTATAACAGCTCTAATCCAAGACTATTATACTGGTTATAGAGTGAATGTAAGTATAACAGCTCTAATCCAAGACTATTATAGAGGTTATAGAGTGAATGTAAGTATAACAGCTCTAATCCAAGACTATTATACTGGTTATAGAGTGAATGTAAGTATAACAGCTCTAATCCAAGACTATTATACTGGTTATAGAGTGAATGTAAGTATAACAGCTCTAATCCAAGACTATTATACTGGTTATAGAGTGAATGTGAGTATAACAGCTCTAATCCAAGACTATTATACTGGTTATAGAGTGAATGTAAGTATAACAGCTCTAATCCAAGACTATTATACTGGTTATAGAGTGAATGTAAGTATAACAGCTCTAATCCAAGACTATTATACTGGTTATAGAGTGAATGTGAGTATAACAGCTCTAATCCAAGACTGTTATACTGGTTATAGAGTGAATGTAAGTATAACAGCTCTAATCCAAGACTATTATACTGGTTATAGAGTGAATGTAAGTATAACAGCTCTAATCCAAGACTATTATAGAGGTTATAGAGTGAATGTAAGTATAACAGCTCTAATCCAAGACTATTATACTGGTTATAGAGTGAATGTGAGTATAACAGCTCTAATCCAAGACTATTATACTGGTTATAGAGTGAATGTAAGTATAACAGCTCTAATCCAAGACTATTATACTGGTTATAGAGTGAATGTAAGTATAACAGCTCTAATCCAAGACTATTATAGAGGTTATAGAGTGAATGTAAGTATAACAGCTCTAATCCAAGACTATTATAGAGGTTATAGAGTGAATGTAAGTATAACAGCTCTAATCCAAGACTATTATAGAGGTTATAGAGTGAATGTAAGTATAACAGCTCTAATCCAAGACTATTATACTGGTTATAGAGTGAATGTAAGTATAACAGCTCTAATCCAAGACTATTATAGAGGTTATAGAGTGAATGTAAGTATAACAGCTCTAATCCAAGACTATTATAGAGGTTATAGAGTGAATGTAAGTATAACAGCTCTAATCCAAGACTATTATACTGGTTATAGAGTGAATGTAAGTATAACAGCTCTAATCCAAGACTATTATACTGGTTATAGAGTGAATGTAAGTATAACAGCTCTAATCCAAGACTATTATACTGGTTATAGAGTGAATGTAAGTATAACAGCTCTAATCCAAGACTATTATAGAGGTTATAGAGTGAATGTAAGTATAACAGCTCTAATCCAAGACTATTATAGAGGTTATAGAGTGAATGTAAATATAACAGCTCTAATCCAAGACTATTATAGAGGTTATAGAGTGAATGTAAGTATAACAGCTCTAATCCAAGACTATTATAGAGGTTATAGAGTGAATGTAAGTATAACAGCTCTAATCCAAGACTATTATAGAGGTTATAGAGTGAATGTAAGTATAACAGCTCTAATCCAAGACTATTATAGAGGTTATAGAGTGAATGTAAGTATAACAGCTCTAATCCAAGACTATTATACTGGTTATAGAGTGAATGTAAGTATAACAGCTCTAATCCAAGACTATTATACTGGTTATAGAGTGAATGTAAGTATAACAGCTCTAATCCAAGACTATTATAGAGGTTATAGAGTGAATGTAAGTATAACAGCTCTAATCCAAGACTATTATACTGGTTATAGAGTGAATGTAAGTATAACAGCTCTAATCCAAGACTATTATACTGGTTATAGAGTGAATGTAAGTATAACAGCTCTAATCCAAGACTATTATACTGGTTATAGAGTGAATGTAAGTATAACAGCTCTAATCCAAGACTATTATAGAGGTTATAGAGTGAATGTAAGTATAACAGCTCTAATCCAAGACTATTATAGAGGTTATAGAGTGAATGTAAATATAACAGCTCTAATCCAAGACTATTATAGAGGTTATAGAGTGAATGTAAGTATAACAGCTCTAATCCAAGACTATTATAGAGGTTATAGAGTGAATGTAAGTATAACAGCTCTAATCCAAGACTATTATAGAGGTTATAGAGTGAATGTAAGTATAACAGCTCTAATCCAAGACTATTATAGAGGTTATAGAGTGAATGTAAGTATAACAGCTCTAATCCAAGACTATTATACTGGTTATAGAGTGAATGTAAGTATAACAGCTCTAATCCAAGACTATTATACTGGTTATAGAGTGAATGTAAGTATAACAGCTCTAATCCAAGACTATTATAGAGGTTATAGAGTGAATGTAAGTATAACAGCTCTAATCCAAGACTATTATAGAGGTTATAGAGTGAATGTAAGTATAACAGCTCTAATCCAAGACTATTATACTGGTTATAGAGTGAATGTAAGTATAACAGCTCTAATCCAAGACTATTATACTGGTTATAGAGTGAATGTAAGTATAACAGCTCTAATCCAAGACTATTATAGAGGTTATAGAGTGAATGTAAGTATAACAGCTCTAATCCAAGACTATTATACTGGTTATAGAGTGAATGTAAGTATAACAGCTCTAATCCAAGACTATTATACTGGTTATAGAGTGAATGTAAGTATAACAGCTCTAATCCAAGACTATTATACTGGTTATAGAGTGAATGTAAGTATAACAGCTCTAATCCAAGACTATTATAGAGGTTATAGAGTGAATGTAAGTATAACAGCTCTAATCCAAGACTATTATAGAGGTTATAGAGTGAATGTAAATATAACAGCTCTAATCCAAGACTATTATAGAGGTTATAGAGTGAATGTAAGTATAACAGCTCTAATCCAAGACTATTATAGAGGTTATAGAGTGAATGTAAGTATAACAGCTCTAATCCAAGACTATTATAGAGGTTATAGAGTGAATGTAAGTATAACAGCTCTAATCCAAGACTATTATACTGGTTATAGAGTGAATGTAAGTATAACAGCTCTAATCCAAGACTATTATACTGGTTATAGAGTGAATGTAAGTATAACAGCTCTAATCCAAGACTATTATAGAGGTTATAGAGTGAATGTAAGTATAACAGCTCTAATCCAAGACTATTATAGAGGTTATAGAGTGAATGTAAGTATAACAGCTCTAATCCAAGACTATTATAGAGGTTATAGAGTGAATGTAAGTATAACAGCTCTAATCCAAGACTATTATACTGGTTATAGAGTGAATGTAAGTATAACAGCTCTAATCCAAGACTATTATACTGGTTATAGAGTGAATGTCTGGTCAGTCCAGAGACGCAGCGCTAGCCCTGCGGCTACACAGCAGCTTTCACTAGCCCGTTAAACTTACTGTGCTGTAATGTCAAAGCGAACATCTCTGTCCTCCCAAAGTGCGTCTAATACACCCGCCATATTTCTTTATATGTCTTTAATCGTTTAAAACGCTACGAAACGAAACGACCAGCTAACGGTACAGGCTAGCGCTAGCAGGCTAAGAGGATTTGTGGACTGGCGTCTTTGCGTCACCTCGGTAACAGCGCTCAGACTACGGCAAGTAGGAGGCGTCAAAAATCAGCGGTTATTCACACAAACTGGAAGACGCCATCTCCGTGCCTAACAAGTTAATCAAATAACAGAGCATATTTCAATCATTTTATATTATATTATAAACAAAAACTTATATATATATATATATATATATATATATATATATATATATATATAATATTATATAATACAAATAAAAACATAAAATATAATTAAATAACAATTATTGGCAATTATATGTCCAGTAAGTTTTAGTTAGAAAAAATGATCTTACTCAAATATAATTATAATAAAAAAAATAATAATCATACAAAAAATGTTTTTTTTATTTCTTTTTTTATTCAAACTTGCTGTACATAGAGTTTTCTGGCAGAATATGTAGAAAATTTGCATTATAGTCTCTGAATAAGTATTTTATATAATAAATCTGTTCTCTGTAGACTTGTGCATTTTTGGATGTGTGCTTATTGTGTTAATGTACTTTATAGTCTTTTATTTAGTCTTTCATCATTTTTTCTCATTGCATATTCATCTTTACCCAGATAACTTTAGATGAGTGGTTAATTAACAGTATTGTTCGTCCTGTAAGATAAAGAATAGTGCATACAAATGACAGAAAGGCGATAAGAAGCACAAATATTAACCAAATATTTTATTTATTTAAAAAAGTACAAAAGCATCAGTTATACACATTGTACTCAAATCATTTGCTTCTGAAATGAATCACATTTTATGGTTTAACAGTTAATATGAGTTGTTCAATGGAAAGTCTTTCAAAACACAACAAAGATCTAGTTTTTCATAATTTGAATCACTTTAAAATCATCCTGCAACTAAAAATGCGGAACAGAATAAAAAGAATAGATTTTTTTTATTAGAATGTAGTAACTACAGCTAGTTTTTAGATGGGGTCATCTGTGTATGAGAATTGATAGTTAATGTGTGAGGTCTTAAGTGTGCTGTTATTTGCATATGAAAAAATATATTTTAAACTTTATATAAAGTGAATAATGACAGAACATAGAAATTCCAGTCTAATATTTTAGGAAAATCTCATTAAAACACAGTGCAGAAACTCCCTAGTGGGTACAAAGTAAAAGATCTGTATGATGAGGTATATCATAGGAGTTGAGCTATTGGTAAACTACAACTATGAGGAACAGGTAGAGCTACTTCATAAAAGCACAAAACACATCAGAATTGTAGTCATCAATCATTTTAGTCTTTTCTTTCATTTAAGAAATATAAATACCTGCTGTAAAAGGGAGATGTTTTGATGTCATTGTTGGTATTAAATATTGCAGTCATATGAGAAAGCAAATGACGGATGTGAAAAGAGCTATTACATGTCAGCATGGATGTATGAGAATAACCAAAGCTCACAAAATCACTGGGAAATAATAGAAAATAATAGAGCATCACTTCAGTCCATTTCTTTTGGCTTAGTGTGAAAATGCTGCACGTTTCGTCACGTTTTATTTTCCAGCTTAACCCACTGTGAAGAAGGGAAGAGAGGGAGAATATAGATTAGGGAAGGATAAAAGAGGATTTGCAATCGAAATGAGCAAGATGGATATTATGATGTTGGACATCATGTTCTGAGCTCATGAATCATCTAAAAGGTGTTTACAAAGTGCACAGTGATTGCTTTCAGTCTAAAACATTTATCCCCCTTGAGTGGGCAGTATGACAAAATGAACCAGCAGTGCCATCTTTAAAAGCCATGAGTACAATGATCTGTATTAAACGGCTCGCACACCACATTAAATCCAATTAAATTAATAATATATATATATATATATATATATATATATATATATATATATATATATATATATATATATATATTAATATATAAGTCTTTTTCATGTTATAAGCAGTTGGTCAGTGTTCTTTAAGTACTGATGATATTCACAATTTGCTCAGAGAAGCATCATAAAAATGATGATCATATTGCCCAGTGCTACCAGACAGTGCATTCTTTGACCTAATTAAAGGACTGTGTTATGTGATATACCTATAGCAGGGCGAACGCATGTTTTCTTGCACTCAGCCTCCGTCTCAAAGCGATTCTCGTTACCATCACATCCTCCATACCAGAACTGTGCACAAGCGTTCGCCACTTTGTCGTAGTACCAGCGAATAACATACTCTCTGCAGGGGCCCTGGTTCAGGCTCAGTGAGCAGCGGGGATCCAGAGGAGCTGCAGACACGCACAAAAGATCAGCTCATATCAAATAGGTAAGTAGGAGTTAATCACTTGGCTTAAAAAAGTATTTTAAAAGAGACAGAACAAGCCACATGTGGCATAAAGGTACTTACTTGTGATTACAACAGGACGGGCCTGTTCCTGCACATGCACTGAAGTAGATGTGACTGATCCTGATGAATAAGAGGATACTGACGATGATGACGACGACGATGATGATGATGATGATGATGACGACGAAGAAGAAGACGATGGCAAAGGTGAAGCTGGCAGTGACGACACTGAGATGCTGGAGTGAGATGTTCTGCTGCTTTCAACCACAGGCTGTACAGGTGGGACCGTTTTGTTAACCACAGTTACTTTGCTGGATCCTCGCAGATGAGTATGTAAGTCTAAATCTTCTCCTTCAGAGTAGTCGTCCTCTACTTTGACCTGGATAGGAAAAACAACAATGGGTTAGACAGGTCCTTCACCAAGCGACTGATCAGAGCTTTCAAGATCAGGTAAAAGGTAAAGGTGCACTTATTTGTCACAAAATGTGTCCTCTGCATTTAACCCATCTGTGGTAGTGAACACACACTAGTGAACTAGGGGCAGTGAATACCCAGAGCGGTGGGTAGCCAACTCCAGCGCCCGGGGAGCAGAGAGAGTAAAGCCTGGGAATCGAACCCACAACCCTGTTATCGATAGCCCGGCGCTCTAACCGCTGAGCCACCACTGCCCCACAGTTTCACATGGACCAAAAAAGCATGGGCCATGGAACCCTTAGTGCTAGATGTATGTAGCCATCATAAATATAACCCATGCCTACACATTTAGGTTTGTCCTTATTTCAACACCTTATTTCAAATCTGCAGGACTGTATACAGCTGATCTCTGTGAGTCGGGCTAGAAAACAGACCTGAGTACTGAGAGGAGCAGGGTTGATTGGTAAGGTGAAAGTGTTGCCTCTGCCTCTCACATGGGTCTGAGGGTTAAGTCGTGTCCTGTCCAGATGTTCCTGATGCGGACTTCCAAAACCATTATTTCCATATAAGATGTCTGGATGGTTATCATAACCATTATGTCTGAATCCGTTGTGTCCGTTGACCCCGTTGGTGATGCGGTTGTAGATGAGTGCTCCATTCTCATCCTCACAAAACTGACTGACCAGCTTAGACTCCAAAGCTGCAAGATAAAACACATTATTCTGGTTGAGTAGGCTGTTTGGATCATTTAACATTGGGTCCAGTCTGAAACAATAATGTATTAGAAGGTTTCACTACATATAATAATCATTCTTTTCTACATTTTCTGAATGGTATTCATAATTTTGTCATACTGTTCAAAATAGCTAAAACTGTCAGTCTTACCAGGCAAGGTATTGAAGTCATCAATGAGGTACATGTGTTCGCTGTCTGGATCAGAAGCAATGAGGTTTAGTTCCCTAAGGAACTCTGCCTGTGTGGGGTCTGTTGTGTTAACAATTCCAATGGCATACATCTCAATATTAGCAGCATGGGCCTCACGGACTGCGATGTCCAGTTTCACAGGCTCTCTCTTATCTGCCTGGCCATCTGTGAGAACAATGGCTACTTTGCGGACACCGTTGCGAGCACTGTAAAAAGCCTCCTGCGTGGCCTTGCGAATGGCAGTGCCAGTGTAGGTGCCTTCCCCCATGTAGGGCATCTTTCTGATGGCCTGCTTTACATCTTGCTTTGTCATATATCGTGCCAGGTTGAACTCCAGGTGCACGTCCAGGCTGTAGAGAACAAGGCCGATCCGTGTGGCATTGCGGCCCACGGTGACACGGTCCACCAGGGCTGTGACAAAGTCCTTTATGATCTCAAAGTTTTCTGGGCCAACACTCTCTGAGCTGTCAATCACAAACACCAGCTCCATTGGCCTCTCCTTACACTTAATACCACATCCTAAGACAAGCACAAAATGCAAAAATAGACACATTCAGCAGTGGCTCTGCTTTAAAGATTCTCATTCACGCTTGTTATTTTTAATATCTGGGGCTTACCACAAATCTCCTTGATTAGCTTAATGATGTCCTCTCTCTGGAAAATAACAGTTAGATATTTAACCACTCATTTTATCATAAATTATATTTCTTATGTAACTATAAAAATTCAGAAACTTACTGTAAGACCCATTTCCCCTTTCATTCCGGGTTTTCCCTATGATAGAAATAACAAAAGAACCTTTGATCAAATAAAGATCACCATTTTGTAGCTCACAATAAACTGCATATGCGCTGTGATGTGGCTGGTAAAGTTTGTAGGCACAACACTTCTGACTCCTTGGCTAGAACAAGTTAACTCTCATTTAATTGGACTTACAGGTTGTCCGGCGTCTCCAGTGTCACCCATGTCACCCTTAATTCCCTTCATTCCTCTCTCACCCTGTAAACCTCTATCTCCCTTTAAGAAACAAGAGAAAAGTCATATTTACAAATTTTGTGTAAGTGCACAATCATAATGACTAGCCCACCAATATAAAATGGCATTCAGGAGCAGAAATAGACACTTCACCTTAGGCCCAGTGAGTCCCTCCCCTGCAGGTCCCCTTGGTCCAGTGACACCTGGTGCCCCCTGGTCTCCCTAAAAGAGTTCAACAAATGAGTCAAAGTTAAAATCAGCTTTATTGTCAAAACTGCAATATGTACGGGACTATAACAGGATTAAAATCTCAAACCCATGGTGCAACAATAAACATTTTAATAGGCATTTAAATAAACATTAAACATGAAATAACACTAACCAAGAAATGGTATTATACTCATTTGTAGGAATGTAAGTGTTTGTATTAATGAATCTCTCTATTGGCTTCCATTACAAGTACAGAGGAAGAGTAAGTATGAATAGTTATCTGAATAGTTAATTCAAGCAAATGCTCTACATAAAGTAAAGTACTCCTTTAATATAAAATAAGGCATGGAATGTTTATTTGTGATGCTATGCAATGCTATTTTTTCTTCACATGCAGCAAATATAGAGCAGGTTAAATACTGTAGTACGCCTTTAATGCCTGATTAATGAGGTAATATTACCAAAGACATCTCTCTTAACTCCTGATTCCCAGAGGCCATGGTATGTACAGCCAGTGTTGTAAGTGATTAACTTACTTTGGGGCCTTGAATGCCTTCTCCTGGAGGCCCAGCTGGTCCTGATGGCCCTGGTCTTCCTATGTTGCCCTTAAACAGCAGGAGAACAGGATTAATAGGAGAAAAGCAGACAACTTGTTGTTCTTACCAACCATAGCAACTAAAAGGCTTTGCTCACATATTCTCTTCACAGCTAGAGCTCTTACTGGTCTTAACACTTGGGATAGGGGGTGTATAGGGGATGAAAGTCTCATTACTGCTGATGTCCCAGGAGTAGTTTAAGCTATGGCATAAATGTAATATAAGTATTTAATCAAGCCACAATTGTGAATATATTTCAATCCATAGCACTGTGGCACAGTTGTCCTCTTTGCTGTTGATGCAGATACTGAAACTAAACAGTTTTTTAAAAAATGGATGTAGTTCGCAGAAGGATATTAATATATCTTTCACTGAGATGTGTGAAGACGTGTTCAGAAAGTAATTTATTCAATTGGGCTTACTGGTGGACCTTGTATCCCCTCCCCTGGTGGGCCTGGCAAACCTGGCAAACCTCGGAAACCAACGTCACCCTGTAATAAGAACACAGCATAGGGTCACTGCTGCACCGTTATACATTACCATAACTGAGAGCTTTGTTAGATGACATCTGTAGCTGTACCTTTGGTCCTGGAAAGCCAACGCCCTCAGGACCAGGCTCTCCTGGAAGACCTGGAAGACCAGGAGGACCCTGCAAAAGATAAACAACATAGTTTGCGCTGTCGGGTGGTAGTTATCAGTTTTTTATTGTAAGAGCACACTGCTTATATGGGGGTGCAATGTGTTTTATATAAATCTACCCACCGCTGGTCCAGGAAATCCTTCACCTTTTGGTCCAAATGGCCCAGGAGGGCCTGGATTGCCACGGTCCCCCTAACAGGCCAAGTCAGAAAATAGGAATACTTTCATACAGCATACATTTTGACACTCAATGTTTTTTTCAAGCAAGTCAATCTGCAGCATATGTAACACACAACTGATTTTTACAGACAATATTGCCCGAACAATAGTATCTATAGTATATACTGTATATTCTGTATAGTACATATATCAAATAGCACACACCTTGGGACCTGGCAGGCCGTAGCCGGTTTCTCCAATCGGCCCAGGAGGACCAAAAGGACCTACATCCCCCTGAGGGCACAGAGAAATTAAGTCATGGCATCATTCCTCCTGCGGCTGCAAAACTGGCTGCAATAAACTATAGTGCATTGTGCTGATCTCTGAAGCACTCTTTCTCTGCACTGGCAATGGGCTGCCTGTGCTATGATGGCTTGCCAGAGCCTGTGGTATGAGGCACAGTTGTAGCATTTTACATTTGTTACCTTTGGTCCTGCAATAGCACGCCCAGGAAGTCCTGGCATGCCCAGTCGCCCTGGCGTTCCAGGCTCTCCCTACAAAAACAACAGTTCATGTTTAAATACAACACACCCTCCTTCAACATTAAGAAAACGACCACACTATCTCTGCCAAGCAATATTAACAGCTGTGATAACTTCTGTTCTATTGCCACTTTAAAGACTATTGAGTATTGTTTTTAGTGTCGTCTGGAGGGAGAAGATTAAAATGTATATTGGAGGTACAGTGAAGCTGAGCAGAAATTAGACCTTACCTTGGCTCCCGAAGGGCCAGAAATGCCAGGTGGTCCTGGTAATCCTCTGATGCCCCTCTGACCTTGGTCTCCCTGTTAGAAAAAAATGAATTTTATTCACAAATCATCTTACAGAGGTTTAAAAACCACATAGAAACGGCATTTGAGTGCAAGTGTGAGTACTGTTTCAAAATGTTTGATACATGGAGATGAAAATCTGCTTGACTAAACATCTAAAGGTATCTACATTTAAAGATATCATGTATGTTCAAGTAAAAAGTAAATAACAACACATAAAATGACACATAAGAGTCAGGATGTGATCTTTCTTACACTGGGCACAAGTTTATCACTCTTTTGCAACCCTTACAAGCAAATCTGTTTTATTCTCTGATTATTCTCTTTAGTGATTGTGTAGACACTATTGGGTGATACTGGTTATTGCTGAATTAGTATTGTTTCATTTTAATGGTTTTTAATTGGAAATGGTTTTTAATTGTATTTAATTATTTCAGTGAAACAAGTACAGCAGTAGAGTACAGTTAAAGCAGCATTATGCAAGAATGGGCTCCTTGGCGCCCCCTACAGTTGCAGAGTGTAATTCACTTCTGTAAATACAAATTGTGCTATGAGCGCCCCCTCATGGACAGATCTACTTGTATATTTGTTGACCGACTGAAGTGAAAGAAGCATGTGGACTGAGGCGGTAGAGTTATATTACAGGATCCATACACAAAAACAAGTTGTTTTACTGCAGTTTTACCAAAGTTACATAGTGCAATAGCAGTGTTCTTGACGCAGAGTGGCAATCAGTAGGGCATCAAAATGATTTTTAAGCAGCTATTTGAAAATAAAAATGCTCATAATGTTGTTTTAAGTATTTCCCACCTCTTCCAATTTTACACACCTGAATATACACAGAACAAGGCAAAGTAATTGTTTGGGGTCATAGAATGTTGCATGGCATTGGCGTGCCATCTAAAGGCATTCACTCAATCTATCAACACAGTAAAGAACATGGTGAAAATTTATTAAAAAGACTGCCTCGTAATACGTTCTCTAGGAGGGTCATAAAACATAAATGATCTGAGGCATCAAGAAGAATTGTCAATAGATTCACCTTCTCTCCTTGTGTGCCAATCCCTGCTGCTCCTTCAGCTCCCCTCAGACCTTGTGCACCAGGCTCACCCTGATGAAAAGTAACATGGATGAAAAAGCAAGCATTAATGGTGCATGGGATATATTTCTACATTTTTTTGTGACTTGTTTAAGGTGTCTGTAGTACCTTTTGGCCTGGAGCGCCATCCTCTCCAGGAAGCCCAGGTAAACCTGCCAAACCTGCAGCACCAGGCTCACCCTGAAGAGAGATGCACAGTAACGTTTTGCTGCACATTGAAACACATGTAATGGCATAATGTTTAGCTAGTTAATTTTATTTACAGAATAAAATCACACACCTTCGGTCCGGGCTCTCCAATGCCTCTCTCTCCGGGGCCACCAATCTCTCCTGGTAATCCTTGGTCACCCTAAAACACAGTGATCATCATGATAACAAAGAAACAGGCTCATTTTTTCTTTGCCATGGAAGATCCAAATGACTGTTTGCAATTCAATACAAAAAGCACATGGATTTATTACTGGTGCCAACCTTTGGTCCAGGGAGTCCCTCTCCTGGGGGTCCTCTGATTCCTGGAGGCCCCCTTGGACCCTCCACACCCTGTTAATGAATATTATTGTAATTGTGTGTTAAATACTTTGGGCTCAGTTTGTCTTTTTATTTTATTCTATTCTATTTTATTCTAATATTGTATTTGAGTAGAGGAGGATTAAACTACATGGCATTTCTGTCACAAATTTAAATTGCTCTTTCAGAGATACAAGGTTTTCTTAAGACAGTAATAAAGATTTAAAAGATTAGCTTGTTACCTTCTCTCCTTGGATGCCAATTCCTGTAAGTCCAACTGGACCAGGAAAACCTGGTGGCCCAAAATCACCCTAAACATCCCAAAAAAGACAAAAAGTGACAGTTAGATTTCCCTACTGTCCCAATTTAGGGTTTATGGAATTGATTTGACTCATTTGTTGCAATAAACAAATAGGTGTCAGTTGGAGGAACAGGTGTCAGTTAGCTTCCCCCACTGTCCCAGTTTAAGGATAATAAAATTGTTTTTTATGCAACAAAATGAATAGCTGTATTTCTGTATGTATGTACTTTAAAATATCAGGAGAACTGTTAAATATATAGACAGACTTACTAAATGAATGAATGAATGAATAATTAAAAGTCTGATGTATTTTATTTACCTCCCAGGGAAAACATTAAGAGAAGATAAGATAACACTTTATTGATCCTGAAGGAAATTGAGGTGTCAAAGTACTGTAGGGAGGGGGGTGTACAGAAGAGCTATTAATCATAGGTTATAAAAGTGAAAAAGGAAAAATACGTATAAACTCTTATACATATAAATATATATGATTATATAATAAACCCAACACATGCTGGAGAAGCCATTGTGGATATTGTACAAATGATCATTTTAAGGGGTAGAAAAGGCATGTACAAGAGCAGCATTTGTATTATATATAAGACTATAGATCAAATATTATTACTAGGCACCACAGTGACAGGAAAGTGAGTGTAGTTCATTAAGTAATAAAAATAAACATAATAAACTGACATGTAGCAGTAGGTTTAACTCAGCACAGTTCAGACAGAATGAGATCAGTTGTGTCCCTGCAGTATTTGAGTGCAACCGTAGCCAAAGAACATTTATACAAAATGAATAGCAACCTATACATTAATATTTAGTTGTATGCAGAAGATATGAAGAAGAATTGTACTGTGAAACATTAATGTGCACAACAAGTTGGTTAATGCTAGTCTAACTAGCTAATGTATAAACATTAAATACAGTATATGAGATTATACTACACTACATGCCATCATATAGCATTATTCAATGTAGAAACTTTGTGAGTATGTGATTACCACAGTAATAACAATGCTAATTTCTGCTAGTGCCTCTATGGGCTCTGTTATGTTAACATTAAGCCAACAGCATTCTTGTTCACTATTCAATTTAAAGCAGTTACTTTTCTCTGTGAATTCTTTAGTAAACCTTAAAGCTCAAGTTTGTAATGTAATGCTGGTAATATTATTGATTTAACAGTGTGGATATTATGTTATGGAGGGCAATGTAAAGTCAGCTGTGATTTTGCTAACTTCTTCATATGTTGATTTCCACAACATATGAAGAATATATATAGGTATAATGAAGATAAATGTGCATTTGTTAAGCCTAAGCTTTTCCCACAGAGATCTTCACCCATCCCATCTGCCATTTCTCTCACTCCCCCGCTTCGCAGCGTGTCTTCTGCAGACTACAACAGACTCAAAGGCACATTCACTCGTCTTTTATGTCCTTCATTAGGCCTTTTGTGTGGTAGGCATGGTTTGTTTGTGTGAGTGTCATTCATTAGCTGATATATTTATAGCCTACCTTTTCTCCTTTGATTCCAGCGCCTTGCTGTCCCCTAGGACCCCTCGGCCCCTCTGGACCCCGGTCACCCTGTCCAACAAAAGAGATGTCATTAGCCCTGTCTTCCTGAAATGCCCCTGCACTCCCAACACTGGACCTGATTCACAGCTTCAGTGGTATTGTTCTTCGCCTGTACGACTCAGAGCCAGTCATTAGAGGGTGAGCACACAACTATTTATTCCTTTGTAATATACAGTGGGTAAAACATTACAGAGCAATCCAAACCGGTGAACTGCAGCCATGCTAACGTCTGGTCCTCGATGGGTGTTGGACTGTTCCAGACGTCGTTGACTGATAAACTGGTTATTTTTCTTGTCACAGGGAGGATATTAGTGGCTAGGGCTTCAACATTGCTTTATGGCCTTTTCGGGACTGGAAAAGAATGGGGATTCCCCTAAAGATCCATAGTACACTTCTAACAGATGTTTAGAGGCCCGAGAATGCACAAGTTGGCATTGCAGTTACAAAATCATTATAATTAGCATTGCTGTTGAAAAATAGCCAGGCCTTTTATACAGGCTATAGTTATCACACATGGTAAATTCTCATGTCCATGTGGGTCCTAAGCATACCTTTTATGTTCTAGACATCCATACACATTCCTGAACTGGAAAAAAACATCTACTTTTAATTAAGCCAACAGGTTTCTACATGGAAAATGACAGTGGTTCCCAGTTGGTGAATACATACTACATTTGTGAAACTTGGGTGTACAGTGCAGATGAAAAACCTTACAGATGCCATACAAGCATGACTAGAAAGGGCCCCAAAACACAAAGAACCTGACTGAATTTAATTACAGTTGTATAGCAAGTTACAAATCAGTATTATTTCTCGTTTAGCTGGTGGATACAGTTCAGCCCATGGAAACAGGTGGGATAAAAATTACCTGTTGTTCAGTGATTTATGTACTAGCAAGTGTACTGTTTAGTGTACATGTTAATGCCATGGTACAAAAGCATTAATTGATGGCTTTGAGAGACCTTCATCACCTTATGTGGTTTCTAGCTATTAGAGGTCCTCTTTCTATTAAAGAACACAGCTTACAGAGGAATGAAGATAACCTGTTTGTGTGCTGTTATTATTTATTATTTTAATAAAGGGTTCACATTTACCTTTGGTCCAGGAAATCCTTCTCCCTGTGGCCCTTTCTCTCCTTGAACACCCTGTGGACCTTGAGGTCCCTGTTTGAAAAGTAGATTTTTGGATCAGGGCTTAGATGTTAAAACAGCATCATCATTTTTTCATATTCAAGGGTAAATCTAATGTTTGAATTTCAGATCTTATGTACCACCTGTATACCGAATATAATTTAAACTGTTTTGAGTTTATAGTATCAAGTACATTGGAGTGGAAAATCTAGTAATAGACAATATTTTTCCAGATTGGTGTTGATAGACACCATTGTCCCAAAGTGCCACTCAAAGCAGAAGACACTCCCTTAAAGGAGCATCTAGAAAAGTGTAAAAAGAAAAGTATGAAGTGAATGAAGACCAAGAATAAACAAATATATAGGTCATATGTAGTGTGAGACATGGTTGTATGTAGTATGAGAGGAGCCTGTATGGCTGTAGGAAGAAGTAGAACTTGGTTTGGAGTTCTAGGTAGCTTCTGCTTTGTACAAGGAAGGAAAGTAAGCAAAGTAGGACTGATGTGCATAATGTTGGAGATGTCAGCTCCAAAGTAGTCTACAAACAGCTCGGTAGGATGCGCCTAACTTCATCACTTCTCTTCAGAATAAAACCTACAGTATTGTGTGCACTACCCTGACAAAATCTTAGTCTTACTTAGATTCATTGGAACGATTCCATTGTGGCACATGAAGAGTTATTGTATACTCACAGGTGGGCCTGGTTCTCCAATTCCAGGTGGGCCAGGGGGCCCGGACCTGCCCTGAAATCCCATATCACCCTGCAATGTAAAGCACAGAATGAGGTCATCTTGATATCTCTATAATGTCCGCTCAAATCACATTTTGTACTGACACATTTTTGAGTAACTGATATGGGTAAGCCAGTGTAGCCTCCAGTAAATTGCTGTAATGGAGGGTCTCTCATCAAAGTAACAGAAGATAGTTATAAGGAAGATCTTACAGACAGTAATCTTGGTAAGCCTTTTTACAGGGATTGATTCTGGGGTTTTGGATTTAAGAAGAAACTAGCTGTAGAGAAAAAGTTGATAATATGTAGGTACAATACCAACCTTTGGTCCAGGAAGTCCAATTCCAGTTTCGCCCTGAAGGCCAGGAGGACCAGGTGGACCACGCTCACCCTAGCACAACAAACAAACAAACAGGCTATGCAGTTGGTGTAGCGTAGTGGGTAACAGCATTGCCTTCCAAGTGGAAGACTAGGGTTCAATTGCCCCAACTGGGCAAGCACACCTTGGGAAAGAGTCCTAACACTACATTCTCCTTCAGCAGCAATCACTCATTTGCTAATATAAGGACAAATGCGAGGAGGCATGCGTCATTTTTTAAAATACTACACACCCTTCAGGGCAACCAGAGAAAATTCTTCCTTTCTCAGTGTAGGGGTCTCAAAAGTACATAATTACTCAAATTCATGCTTTAAATCAGTTCACCACTGTCTGGCCCCACTGGAAAGTTGTAAGGTATTCGGTCTTACAGATCTGAACAAGTTAGAGCTCATCTTCTGCCAGACACTGTGCCTTCAAGCTAATTCAAACACGAAACAAAGGAAATCTGATGAAGGGTGCAGGCAAAGATCTCAGCTAAAGTCACATCATGGTCTTTCTATAAACAGGACCTTGTTAAAATAGTACGTTTTCATCAAGAAATAGTAATAATAATAAAAATAATTGTTTCTTAAGCCTTTTCTCTCCCTGCAATTTTGTAAGTCACTCATCATCTTCATACCTGCAATCTGTCTTCATACCTGCTCATATATCCGCCAGTTTGAAATTGTTGCACTGGTCATTAATGTGTCATTAACTTATCTAGCTCCAAAACAGCTTTTCACATTTAGTCTTATTGTCACTCTTCTTCTACACTCCTCTGCATTGCACAGTGGCACCTCCCTTTGGCATTTAAGGCCTGAGACTAGGTGAGAGCAGCACTGGCTTTGCCTTGTCGGTGCATTGTTCCAGTTTCAGCTTGTTTAATGTAAGAATGAATGCAGTGGCAGAAATATTCAGAGAGCGCTACCCATCTTTAGAGCATGACAACACTTCATAAAGTAGGACAGCTTTACAAGTGTCCCATTCGGCTACCGTACACCTCACAAATTTCACATGTACTCTTTCCTTACATCACATGTCAGAACATGGTGTAAAAACATTTAGTTTTTCTTTTTTGTGAGAAACAAGTTACTGCTGTTATTAGGTGTCATGAAGTGTCATCATAAAGTCAGCATAAAAAAAATTATATATGTAAGCAGCTCTCGTGTGTAGGAATCCCCACGGGCTATGTCTGCATGCCTCCAGTTAAATCATCCACAAAGCCAGGCTGCTAAAAACGTTCCTCTTAAAGGAAATCTGCTACAAGCATGTAAAACGTGTGATTGTAGGGTTTCCTCTGTCTTCTATGAACATTACCCAGGTGGTCATGTAAAAAGTGTACCCTGAAGGTGACTGCTGGTGATTAGAAGATACACACCTTTTTGCCCAGTTGGCCTTCTGGTCCAATGTCACCTTGTGGTCCTGGTAAACCCTACAGGAGAAACAGAAGCAGATGTCCCATATCATGTATCATGAAATGATTATGATGATAAAATAGATATTATCTATTGCTTCAAACCAATAATAGAAAACATGGGGCTTGGTAAACATGGGCCAGTGTCTCACATTAAAGTATTTTATATATCATATACATTTCTCATTTCCATATACACATTTTTTGCAGCTTTTCATGTCATGTTTTTATGACATAATTCAAATCTGGCAGTTGTTTTACCTTGTGCCAAAATTCATTAATGAATGAATCGATAAAAATGCTCAAAAATGACCTCCGTTTAAAGTATTGCGTTTTTCCTTCTCTTGAACAGTTACCATTTTGGAGTTACAAGGCTTTTATGTGACAGCACCAATGCACCCACCTGTAATCCTCTGGTTCCTCTTGTGCCAACAGGACCCTCTGGACCCTAAGTGGAAATGAATTTCATGACAGTTCAGTTGAGAAAAACCTTTAACACATTGTGATCAATTCTGTATGATATCTATTATAAATAAAGGCATATTAATACACACCCTGTCACCCTTGATTCCTGGTGTGCCACATTCCCCTCTGTCTCCCTGCAGGCAGATGAGAGAAAATTAAACCGATATGTCAAACAATATTGGATAATTACAATAATGATCACCATGATAACGAGGTACATACCTTTTCTCCTTTGTATCCAGGTTTCCCCTACAATCAAATCACATAGATAATAATAAGCCAGTAATATTATAAATGATATTATAATAAGTCTTCTTATAAACACTAAATTACTGTAAGCAGGAAAAATCATTGTAATGAGTGCTCTTTGGAAGCAAGATTATTGCCCTTGGCACTCCAAGCTGGTTCTGGTTACTCACCTCTGAGCCCTCACGACCTGGAAGTCCACTCAACCCACTCTCACCCTGAAAGGAACGAAAAGGAATCAAAATCATTATCTTAATAAAAGACAAATAGGTCATCTTACAGGAGGATAGAAGATAGAAATCGTAGGAGCTTTTTGTGCCACTGGATATAACAAATTTGAGTATATCATCATCTGACTAGAGGGAAACTCCCATTTCCTTCAAGGGAAGGCGTAAATATTTCTTGGAAGATTATGTATATATTTATTTATATTTTTATATTTATATAAGAATATATAGTTAATTTATTGTCATTCAAAATAATCATGCTTGTATTTAAACTTAAACTTTAAAATTAAACTTGTGATATGCTCAGATTGTCCAGTCAGGATTGTTTTCCTCAGTGCTATCTAGGCAGATAGAATGAAAACAGTGGCAGAGGCTCATGCTAGGACTATTTACTGTTTTCAAATATACATTACTCACTGCTACAAGCTAACAAATAAAACCTCTGCATTCTTATACAAGGTTAATATTGTTTTGTGTTTAGTTCAGCCCAACAAATATTCAGTTATATTGACATTAAATAGTGCTAGTGCTAACATATTGGAAAACTGGCATTACTGTACAAGTGGGGTTTTCCTCAGTTTTGACATGTGTGGCCTAAACTAAAGCCTTAGGTCTAATAGTCTGCATTCTCCACTAGATGTGATGAATATCATTAACTAGTCTTTTTTTCCATTGACTTGGATTTCATACAGATACATCCTTAAACACAAATCTGCAAATATGATAACACATGATAGAAAAGGGTATGAACCTTTTGACCTTTAGGACCCGGGGCTCCGTCTTCACCTGGGCGACCCTTCTTTCCCTGATGTGTTAAAAGGAGACAAGACATGGTGCAAGACATCGATTAGCGCAAGACAGCATCAACATTACATGGTGGTTGAAAAAGCCAAAGAGCTCATCTGTCTGACTGAAACAAGCCGAATTTTCAATAGAGGGAGGAGCTAATGGACTGTAGGCAGAGACAATTCATGGAAATTAAAACTGAAGCACACAGCCTCTTTACACATGCTCTCTGCTCTCATATTTTTTAAACGTTTGTTGTATATATATAACATGGGACACATGTATGCACCCCTGTCCTATGTCTTTCAGCAAAAAAACCATCCTGCTGCCGTTTAACTAATGCTAGCATGAGATGAAAGCAACCCAATAATGATGAGGAGGCTGCCTGACCAGGAGGCTGCCGCTAACTGAACATGATCCACCCTGTGATCTGAGGAGGGAAAGGACTTCACTTTACTTCAACTGTGAGTGTGGATCATATACAACCAAAGCTTAACTGAAGGCTTAGTGCAAGTCCCTACTTTTCTCTGTGACTGTGTTCAGAGAATAAGGAGTGGGGGATGTGGAGGCTGGTGCTATTTATGATGGTAACAAAAGCTTTTTTTATAGGGGGAATCTCCGGGGAGTCTTGCTGTGCTGAAAATAAAGTGCTCGGAACTTATCTGTACAAAATTTCAGACTGTTAGATTCTTCAAAAACTTAATGAAAACTTCAGTTTAAGACAGTCCAGCTTGTCCTTTTTGGCGGTTTCTCTATTCCCTAGTATTTTACATGAAGACAATTTTGGGAAATTGACTGCATACATTCCACTGCATTAATTACTAATGAATGGATGAAATGTTTATACTTGACTAAACTTACTATTTTTATTCTGTCTAAATTGCACATTGTTTACATATTGTTGTCGTTGGACAATTAACTTGCTTCTCCATTTTTGCTGTTTTGTTTTTTTTTTAACTTTTTGACAGTGTTTGAATCTGGCAGCTTTACACTGTGTCAAAATTTGCGATGAATGGATTAATAGAAATGCTCCAAAATGACTTTTATTAAATAAAATCTTTTTACATTCACCTCCTTTAAAAGTATTACATTTTTATCTTTATTTGAAAGTTGCTGTTTTGGAGATACAAGGTTTTTCGTGTGACAGAGACAATATATATATTTCACTTATTTTCTTTATTTAATTCTGACAAGTTTGTACCTATCAGTTTTGTACCTAATGTACATGTTCACTACTTTGCTGCAGGTTAAATACTAACTGCATTTTATTGTTTTATACTTCCTGTACTTTATCAATGAAAAAGCTGAATCTAATCTAAAGACTAAAAGTCTAAAATAGAACCTTTTGTTTTCATCTTACATGAACCACAAAGCACGTGCAGATATTAGCTCAAGGTTAATCCATTATATGGAATAATGATAACGATTGTAATAGTCTTACCATAACAGTTTTGGCAGACATCCACAGATTAAAAACAGCCATGCTTAAATGGTTGTATCTTAAATGTAGTGTTTGTTAAACAAAAAGGATCCAGTAAACATAGTGATCATGCTCTAATTATGTTCATGTTTTAAGGATGCTTGACATGAAGATTGCAGAAGGTCCCTTACACACACCTTTCAGCAAGCCTGGAGGCAGTGCAGAGAGATTATAACAAAAACTGCAATTACCCCCACCCTCGCCCAGCAAAGCAGTTATTTGAAATGTCAAACTCTTGCCTTTATTCTTAGCTGAAACTGTCCCCTCTTAGCCAGGAGACAGGGAAAAAAAGAGCCCATGTGATCAACAGAGTAAGTACTGGTATGTTTATGGTGTTGAAGTGATAAAACTTACCGCTGGGCCACTAGGTCCTTTCTCACCCTTCTCACACGAACATTTCTGAGCCACTGGACACTTTAAAAGAGAAGAATGTGTTTAGATGGGTGTACAAGTGTTATTGAGGTTCAGTCAAGAATTATTCAAGTATGTGGAAGATATGTGCATATGCACAACTACTTACCCCATCTTCTGCTAGCTGAGCCTATGTGGAGACAAGGAAAGAAAATAAGAATAGGGGGGAGGGGGATACTCTGGTACAAAGTAATCCAGAGTATAAACACATATAGTTCTAATAATGTTGGTGGGTGAATAGGTCTGATCTTCCACAAGCCCCTTGTAACATGATCTAATGTGTAAGACCTTCTCCAAAGCTGTCTGTCCACATTTCACAGAAAACTGTGATTATACATAGAAAAAGCTATGGAACTCTGGGACATGAACACTTTGTGTTTTATACATCTACCAATGTATGTGCATGTGTGGTGTAAGAAATGATCCTTTAAGATGTTTTCCCTGTTAGTGCGACCACCAACAATGTTTTTTAGGCTCAGCTTGGTCAAGCTTTAATTTGTCCTGTATTTACTACTGTTCTATACTGAAATGAGAGGTGCCAAACATAAATCTTACATAAAACGAAAAGAATGACAGAAACATCTACGGAGTATTTCAAACTAGCTGATTTCCAGGAGAAACAAAACAGGATCTGTTTGCACACATTAGGAGCCAGGTGTGGACAGATTGAGCATAAGCTTGGTAATACCACAGAAAAGAGAATGACAGGAGATGTGCTTACACTAAACATAAGAATTGCTGGCATTTTTGTGCATCTGTTCAAACGCAAAGGCTCCAGACAACCTCTGCCTGAGGATTAATCGTCTTCTTAAAATAATCTCTGCAAACAGTTTACTATTACATTTTTAATGATTAAACTATTAAATAAAGCATAGTTTCTGCTTACATGTTTAATGTGTTAGATGTATTATTATGCGATGTATTAATAATACAGCAATACAATTATACAGTAAGACTGAAAGCAATTAAGTAACAGTAATGAACTGGAATCTATGAATAAACGATATAGCCTATGAAAAGGTTAAAAGTGTGCAGAGTGCTTTTGATTCAGTTCAAGATTAGTGTGAGCCTACACCAGCTGTCTGCTCTTGGAACCACACTTTCTTAGAATTAAGCCATGAATTAATTACTTTTAGCACCTTAAGGAATCTTTCAGAGAATGTTTCCTCAAAGAAAATAAGAGTTGCTAGCTTCTGAACACTTCTACATCAGGGTTCTTCAATTCTGGTCTATAACTCTGTTCATCCCTGGTCTGAACAGTTTGGTGATTTCTCTGCTCAAATACACCAGATTCAAATCTGTTAACTGATGGGTTTTGTGGAGTGTTTAACTCGGGACAAACTGTGCTGGACACTGGATCTCCAGAACTGGGTTTGAAGAACCCTGCTCTACATAATGTATAAATATTTTATCAATTAAGGTTCATAATAGACTCTTTCAACAATAGTTTCTGAGGCTTCTCTAAAACAGGTCAAAAAGCTGCTTAAAGAGTGAGACTAACATCATACTTACAATCTCTGTGAGGATTTTCTCTTTGATGTTTATGTCCTGCAGGTTATGGAGGAATCGGGAGGCAGGTGTGTTTGCCAGCAGCCTCAGCTGAGCTATGTTGGCTGGTTCGTTGGCAATGTGGGTGATACCAATGGTGAAGAACTTCACTCCCTGGTTCTTGGCATCAGCTGTGGCAGAGAAGATGTCAGGGTTTCTCGGGTGGGAGACCCCGTCTGTAAATAGTAGTGCAATTTTAATACGGTCTTGGCTGGACTCCTCCAAAAAGATTTTGGTCATGTTGGTAATGGCGTAGGTGGTGTAGGTGCCGTGGCCAATGTAGGCCATGGGAGCGATGCTGTTTTTGAAGCTCTCTGTGCCCCTCCATTGCTTCAAAGTTTGCTCAATGGCGACATGGCTGCTGTACTGAAGGAGGGCCACTCTCCAGCTCAGTTTGCGCCCTGTCTCCAGACGGATGCTCTGCAGGCCGTCCACAATGTCCATGGCAAACTGCTTCTCCTGCTGGTGGTGGCCCTTGGCACTCTCAGAGCTGTCGACTAGGAAAGCCAACTCAAGACCGCAGTCTTCGTCCAAGATGGCTGTTGAAAAAGAAGTAAGTCAGAATCACACATGCAGAAAAAGTGATACATTGAATAGCTTTCATTTAGAGGTTAGATGTGAAATGGACTGTTTTAGAGAAATCTAGCATATCAGTCTTGCTCACAACAGTAGTGGTTAGAACCAGACATTCAAAACATTATCTGTTTATTATTACCTGTAGCTATCACATGAAGTGGTGGAGAAAATTATGTCTGAGACATTGTGTTTGATGCTAGTTTAAAGTCTATGTTTTGGCCTATAGTTTTAAAAATACATATATGGCGGAGAGGTACATTCAAGGCGTTGAAAGGCAAAAATAGTGGCCAAAGAAACGTGTTTTTGGATTTACTACTATTGTACCATCATCAACATTAAGAATAAAAACTCCTAAGATATGTGTAGGTGGCCAGTTTATTTTGCATAGCAGATAGAGTGGTTATATGTGCATTGCTGAGATTGTGTTAATATTCATATTAACACTATTATAAAGAAAAACAGAAAGAAAGTCCTCAAAAAACACTCTTTATTTACTTCACAAGTATTCAATTATATTAAATTTATATTTATATTACATTTATTTTCCACAAAAAAAATTGAATCTTAAATCTCTTTTTTCCAGTGAAAACTGAAATCCATGTAGGATATTTATGTGCTATTTGTCCTAACTTGTCTCTTTTACTAGTGTCAGCCTGTGAGCTTGAACATTGGACTGCATATCTGTCTGCATAGTATTCCTTTGCTCATTAAGTCATGATATGCAAAGCCTGTGATTCAGTGCTTCTGGATCATTGGAATCCTTTACTGCAGGGTTTAACATACAATAAGTAATACTTCATTCGTCATTCTGTTGCTTGTAGCTAAACACCTTAAATATGCCTTAAGACTCATCACTTCTCAAGACACTTCATTAGAGGCAGAAAAACCTGTGTGTGGATCGGCATGCAGTATATCACACTGATGATGTAGGAAATATGCCAGTGTGTAAAAATGCCTCAGGCTACAGACACCCTGTCAAATGAAATGTAAATACATGGTCAAATACACAACTGGGGAAAAAACCTAGTGACCCTGATGTCATATTTTTTTAAACATTGTTTTTCTTAAATTCTTTTTATTTTTTACTCCTGGAAACATTAATGTCTAAAACAGCAGTCTCAGCTGAAATCAGATGCAGCACAGCATGTCTCTCACCTTGTCCATCATGTTTCTGCAGGTTTGCAGGAAACACTCTGACCCGGGTTCTTTTCCCCCCAGTCCGTTCCTCGTAATACTCCTGAGCACACACACCCAGCAGGCCTGTCAGCAAGAGCAGCCAGCTTGCTCGAGCACACATGGCTGACGCGCCTGCAGAATATCTAGAGAGGAAGATATCTTAAATCAGATATAAAGATCCGTCTGTTGAGACATGCTTCAGAGAACCATCTTTAGACCATCTGTAGACCATCTTTAAAAGAACCTAATACAAGAGGTTTTCTATTTATTTGAAGAATTCTTTAAATCCAGGAAAATAACTATTATTCTATGAGTTGCCATCCTACCAAATAACGCATGAAGATCTATTTTTAAGAATCTAGTATTAACAAATAAATGAGTTTCTACACAGTTGCTACTTGTGTTTGGAGCTACTGTGTAACTAAACATTCATTCATTCAGTATGCCCAGAATCTGGATTCTGAAGGTGCCAAAAAGGATTTTCGAGAGTGATGCCATATATAAATCCCTCTTTTGAAGAACCTTACAATGTATGATTCTTTTTGTAACCTCTCAAAAAGCAAACTTCTATAACCAAAGAATAGTCCCACCAGTTTGTATAGAAGTCCCTGTAGATACAGAATAATACGCCTAAGTGTGAAGCCTTGGAGTGTTAGGGGTTGAGAACCATTTTTGTGAATGAGGTATATAACAACCTTTTGGACATTTAAAGTGCACTACATTAGGGAAAGGGTCTATAGAAAATAAAGCACGTTTCCAAGTCAGGACCTGTTTAGGAACTAAATATTTATGTTATGAATGTAAAAAAAAGAACAGCTCCAAAAATGCTGCACAGCTATTACTCATTGTCACTCGTTGTGTTTCATTGGTGTCTTTGTAGCCTGCATGACAAAAACACAGCATTCCACAACAACAGTGTGAAGCATCAAAATCAGCCCCAATGCACATATTTCAGACCTTTGTTATAAATAGTGCCTCCAGAACCCCAGTGTAAAATCATTTACTCACTTACTCTTGATGAGTGTTACCTGTCCAGATGTGCTCAGCGTTTCCAGAGTTGTGTCAGAGAGAGAGAGAGAGAGGGAGAGGGAGGCAGGTGCTGGTCTGGATCCAGTTAGCTCAGTGTGTGTGCAGCAGGAGTGGGCATATTGAGGCTGGATTAGTGAATGGAGCACAACTCCTTTCTCTCCCGTTTTTAAAGAGAGGAGGGACCTCCAACACTCCCACTCATCCTCATGGTGGTGGAGGAGGGGAGGGGATGTTGGAAAACTGTCTTGGACTGCAGCTACTTACTCTAGGACACTAGGAGTTTCAGATATTTCAGATATTTTATTCACGTGTGTTGAGATGGAATGTGTTCAGTTTACCTGATTTGGAGGTGTGTAACATTTGCATGTGAATAAAGTATGTTGTTACAGTAACACTTTTTTTGTCTTTTTACATCACTTACTTTTGGCAATGATTATATTTATGAAAAATATTTTAGTCATGTGGAAACGATGCATGTTCATCAGGCAAATTCAGTAAATGACTGTTCAGTAGATGTATTAGCTGTGATCCTTTTGTCAAACAAATGTTTAGTTCTGTATTAAGCAAACAAGGTGGAGGAGGGGTGATGAGTCTTTAGAGCCAAGAACTTTCTCCTGCATACCATTGGATACCACCCTGGTTGTCATGTATCCTGCAATTCAGTGACATTGTATGGCTTTTTCCTTTGTGAAAAGGCCACACTCTTTCCAAACTGTTGGAACATTTGAAAACTGTGGGATCATTTCCTTGGCTGATATTTCATTAATACTCCCAATATTTCTAAATAACTTTTGCTTACATCACTGATTCTTTGCTGGAGAAGAGTATACTTGTTTAGCCTCTCTCTAACTGGAAAAAACAACAGAATTAGTGGTTATTCTGAGTGAAATCAACTAAGAATGACATACTCTCTTTAAACTATTTTGTGTGATGCTATAGAAGAGCCCGTTTGGTGGCATTAAGAACTATAGTTGTACTATAGCTGTGTGAAAGTGAAGAACCTTTCAATTGGTAAAGAACCGTTACATCAACCTTAATAGGTTCTTCACACTCACATTTCTCTACTTCAAACATGGTTCTATAAAACCAAAATGGGTTCGTCTATGGCATCTTTTAAGGAACCCTTTGAAGCACCTGTATTTTTGAGAGTGTAGTATGATAAATGGGTCATGACACTGCTGGACAGGTTTTTTGGGTTTTGTGGATAGTTTGAATGAATGTCGACAGGAGCTGAGGTGAACCTTCACAAGTTCTGATGTTACTTCAGCCCTATTTCATTTTATTACCGTCAGACTTGCTCACATGCCCACTGATGTTTAACAACTGTGTTAGGTGTATTTGAAGGATCCTGTCCTGTCCCTCTTTTTGGTGAACAACTCGATAGGCTGACAAGACAATGAAAGGTGCCATCAAGTGATGGAGTGGGTTGAGGAGTTCAGGTGATGTCATGAACAACACAGTCACCAGATTTAACTTCTTAAACAGCCTATGGCCCGCCGGCGAGCCAAAAATGTTATTACAAAACATCTATTACCAAAGAATAGCCCCACCAGTAGTTACTGAGTAATACACCTTAGTGTGTAATACGCCTTGTTAAAGGGTTAATCACCACTGAGAACTTGAGGGATGGTGTGGGGAAATATCTTAAGAAGAAATATCCAACCACTATGCAAGGTCTGTGAATAGCAGTGAAGAATGTATTAGAAGGAATTCATTTGAGATCATATGAAAAAGCAGTGAGACATCCAGTGTGAAGACCTGCACTCTTAAAAGTAAAGGTTTCCTAAAAAGTTATTAGTTTCAACATAAAGTTAGGGAAGATATTACAAAATACAGAAATTCTTTAAAAATGGTTTAAAAAGGTTTTTGTGCACTTGTACAATGCCAGTGAAAAGTATTCACTAAATGGGGTAAAAAAAGTCATTGACCCATAAACGCAAAAACTGCAACCAAATTCTTCCTACAACTTAAGATTGGTGTTTCACATCGCTGTGTTGGAACTGTGGCATAGTTGCTTTAGTTCCGCTATATTTAAGGGCTCTGCATCTTAATAGGGCCCCAATTTTTGTCAGGTTTAGATAACAGATCACTGAATAATTGGACATCCTTCTGCAGGATTTTCTGTTAGACAGCTGAATTGATGGTTCTGTGATTTATGGCAAGTTGCCCAGGCCCTATAGCAGCAGAACATCCCAAAACCACTACACTACCATGAAGTCATTTGTTGGGTTGAACGGACAAACCACTTTTTTACAGCATAGGGCTGGCGGCAATCAGGCCTGGGTGTTGTCTAGTTTAATTGATCCCAATTTGGTGAATTGGTTTATTGCACGACTAAGGGAGCAATTACTTTTTCACACCCAGGCTTACTTTTTTTCAGTAAATGCAATGATAATTTAATATTTTGTGTTTTCTTAGACTGTCTGTGTCATTCCCTATTCAATTTTGTATCAATATCAATATCTGAATTCAGGAGAATGATATATATATATATATATATATATATATATATATATATATATATATATATATATGAGACAACTCCCTGGATGCAGGCATTGTAAGGGTCATTCACTCTTTACACACTGCACAGTGATGACCTTTGGCTCTGCATGGAGAGAATGCGGGTGCGTGTGTGCCCTGTGACCTGAGCGTAGTTATGGTGCAAGTGGTTGCATGTCTAAGTCCAACGATGGTTGAGGCAGACTGCTGCAATCCAGCTGTGATGCAGGGGGCAGAGTTGTACACTCCAAACCCCTGCAGGCTACAGAAACCCAGAGGAGAGTTGACACTGTGGAATGCTTGTTTCTGAATCACATAGAGAAAAGAAATCCCCAATGCCCAGGACCTGCTTTACACGCTAGAAATGCAGCAATGGTGTCCATGATGATAGTTTGTGAAAGTAAGGAAAATACAGCTGGACATTGGAGATCTGTATAAAGACTATGTGTTTGAGAACCCTTACGTTTTCCCATATTCTTACCCCATGCCCAGATTTTTCATATTCTTCTGACGTCTACCAATGAGTGTAGTTTTTTTCTGCCAAAGGTCAGTTTACCGGACCGTGTTTCAACTTCTCTATATTCTTTGGACTTAAACAGGCTGTTTAGGACTGATATACTATATATAAATCACATTTGTTCTGATTAGCTGCCCTGTACTATGCCCCTTTTAAAACACAGACTGAACAGTCTATATAGCGTTACACTCTAAAAATAAATGTGCTGCAAATGGTCAAATGAGCTATGCCATAGAAGAGCTACTTTTGGTTCTATAAAGAACAGTGTTTGTAATATAAATGTTTAAATGTGTGAAGAAGTGTGTTTTAGATATAAAAGTTATCAATTTAAAGGTTCTTCATACTTAAACATCTCTATTTCAAACATGGAACCAAAAGTTGTTCATCTAGGGCTTTGCTGGAGCTTAGTCTGTTAGACTGACTGGTAAGGAATTAAGGTTTTTTATTATATGTCAAAACACACAAACACTAATAGAGCTACTAGTCCGCCAATCACACTGCATTTTTGATAGTGTTTAAAGTGTGTTTGTGGACCTCATTGCTGCAGGATGAACCCACAGAAGCTTAAAGACACAGCCCAGCCCTCGTCATGCATTTTCCTCTTCTGTCAAGTACAGACACGAACACTTTCCACGTTCCAGTGCTCACACATTACGATGGCCCTTGCATTGTCTGAAGATCCAGCTTAGATCATTACTGTATTTTCTGCAGTTTCTTCTGCACTGTTCTTCCTACTGTTACAAAAGAAATGTGTACAGAACCATACTTTAACTTTGCAGAAAATAAAGAAGTCATGCTTGTACTGACCTCTATAATTCTGTACACCCAAAGACAGACAGTCTGACGTAAGCTGTCTGGCTGCAGACTGATAAATCAACTATGATAGATGGAGAAGTGTCCCAGCAGCTCAGCTCAGAAATAAAATGCTGTTCTCAGCTATTCCACAACTACAATTAATAAACAAACAAACAAACAAAAAAACAACACTGCTTTTCTTGAGCTTTATATTGATTTAATATCAATATGCCCTTTTTATTTTACATTGACACATCATAACAGTCTGGGCCTTTTAAACTGAGCAAGAGCAAAGGTACATTTGGTGGATATGGCAAACTTTCATAGCATAAGTTTAAGGAAAATTTAAACCATTCCAGTAATTCCCATGTAAGGCAGAAAGGGCCATCAGGGCCATTCTCAGCATTTCTGTGGAACAGATGGTCACAAAGGTCAGGTGGAGTCGATGGCAATGAAATTTAGAGGCTTTAGACTAAAGGAGTAAAGGGCAGGTGGAAAGTCAATTATGCAACAGAGGCAAACCTGCCTCAACTTGATACAACAAACGAAAGTGCAATTGCTGCAAGACTAATACGCACTTAAAACAGAACAGGATTCCACACCTTACTGGTGACCCTGTAACACACTGCTGAACTGCTGAACACACAGGAAAGTGCTTATAGAAAGCAGAAGGAGAAAAACACAGAACACAAAGTGCTTATATACACTGTCTGATTCAAATTAACAGTGCTTTCTAGCTTCTAAAATAAAGAGCAGATATCCACTATATGTCTCCAGTCTCCAAAAACACCTGCTATTGAATAAACTCAGCTACTTTAAGGTGCACTAATTGCTGACAGGTGTTCAATTGCGTGCAAACAACTTCTACATAATCTACATAGAAAAGCACATGAGCCGAAGGTAACCATGCCCAATGCCAAACCTCGGCTAGCAGGGTATAAAGCCCTTTACATTTAACGGATGAGCAGTGGAATGGCATTATCTGGAGTGATGCAGCTCTATTGAATAGTTTTGGGATGAGCTGGGGTAACATCTGTGATCCAGACCCAATCATCCATTATTATCCTCCTAACCCCGCTAATGCTCTTGTGACTGAATGCAATTAAATCCTCACAGCAATGTTCCAACATCTAGTGTAAAGCCTTTCTATAGGCTTTTACTGCAGAAAGGGAAGGTAACCTCACAATTTGTACCCTTGATTTTGGAAGAAACATCGGGTAAAAGAGTATATAAGCGCTTGGGCATAAAGGGTATGTGTAGTGCTCTAGTTGTAAGTATAGAGGGAAAAAAGGGGTAAGTAAATTGCCCACTAATACAGATATGGGGCACTTGCTACAAAACACTGCTCAATGGCTAACACGTCTATTATCCATGTACTTTTTCTACTGCAATAAACTTCCACAGATTTACTAAAAAAACCTCAATTTAAGCCTAAATCCAAAAATTACACAAATTACAAAAGATTCTTTCAAAAGTTTTATAAACTGTAAAATGTAAAAGTATCCAGAAGCTGAGTTTAACCAAATGCTTCTAAGAAAACAGGTTGCCTTTAAAAGGCTCCCTGGTGAAATGGGTGAGTGTCCAGATGTTCCATAAAACAAAACATAAACACACAGACAAAATAACCACTGTACTCAGTGTCTCTATCATTTGAGCTACCGTCTGAGCATTAGACTGGAAACGACCCTGAAATTACTGAGCCGGACAGCAGCCTTTTAACAACTCAATTTCCCAAATGTCAGAAAAGTACTATGATCAACTGTTAAACATGTTCATTAGGTTCTGCTAAACACAGCTTGACTCAGACTGACCTGTGTATAGACATGTGTATAGATGCTTTCCATTTGTGGAGGAATATTTATGCCGAATAGTAACAAGTAAATATTAATGAGTCTAGTGTCACTGATGAACTAGTCATAATATAAAAGACTACTGAGCAAACTACACATTGCAAACTACCACTGCCAAAACTGACCCACTAGTATAACAGGTGGTGATTCACTACACTATAAAGTGGCATGCAAACGTTTGAGCACCCCTGGTCACAATTTCTAATGTAAATAGTTACTGTAAAAAGTTAAAGAATCTTGTTTTTATCATATAAATTATATTTGAGCGTTCTGAACTTTTTACCATTATTCCAGGCCTTTGTAAGGGCTATGGCTTGCTTTCAAAGCTTAATTAAGCTAAATATTCTGACTCCTGAAACCTTGTCCCAACAGATATATAAGAAGCTGCCTAGCATTCTGAAAATGAAAATTCCGACAAATAAGTATATAAGAACCTAGCAAAGCATTTCCCAGTAGCCATATCCTCTGTTCGTAATGTAATTAAGCAATGGCAGTTAACAAAAACAGTGGAGATCAAGTTGAGGTCTGCAGGATTAGGGGAATTTTTCAGAGAGAAATGCTTGAAGCATTGCTAGAAAGTCAAAATCAAACCCCCTGAAAAAGACAGTCAGGAAGATTTAGCAGACATAAATATGACTTTCATGCAAAACCTTGATTGTGTCCTTACCACACAATACAGGGCCAGTTTTTAAAGTGACATCTTAACAAGCCTAATATTTTCTGTAAATGAATAATTTTAAAATAAAACCTTTTGGCTGCCATGAGCAAAAATATGAGACTAGCTATATCTAGAAACATACAGTATGCAGCCTGTCAAAAAAAAAAAAAAGCTGAAGATTAAACAAGAATAGCTTCTTGAGGTGTGGATCACAAGTACACCTCAAGATTGGTGTGCGGCCCCCTGACCTAAACATCTTGCCAAAAGATCTTCAGGCCATTTTCCTTTTTTTTATTTTAAAATGGTAAAAGATGCAGATAAACAATAAAAGTAAACTTGCTTAAAATCTTAAATAAAAATATTATCTTTATGTCTTTTAAAAATCTAATGACTTTTTACTTTCTTACTTTCTTTCACAGCAACAGGAAATTTCACTGGGGTGCCCAAAGGTTTGCATGCCACCATATGAGGCCTACATTTTAATCTAGTGATTAATAATAATAAGAATAGCTATTTTTTAATTTATTTGTTTGTTTATTTATTTATTATTGAGTGACTCACTTTCACACAGTTCTGGAAGTGGGAAGGTTCAGGTCAGGTCATTCCAGGTTCAGGTCATCTCAAATTTGCCTTCAAGGTAGATTTTAGTTTGCAGTTTGAAATTTAATTAGCGTGTTTGTGTGTGTTTATTATCTGACCCTACCATTTTTAAATACCTACTTCTGAATTTACTTAACCTCAACAGAACTTGCAAAACCAGCTGTATTGCCCTCTAGTGGAGCAGCCCAGACAACCATATTCCCAGCCATTACACTGTTTTAATATTCTTCTCTTACACACACTCCCAATGAGTGGAGCAACAATTCACTGATTTTGAACAGTTCTGTATAGTTGTGGAAGCTGTGAGGTTTTGTTGTATTTGAGATGGTTTAATCATTTCTGTCTTCTTTAATGAATTACTAGTGCATATACTAACATTTATATCAAACTTGCTTGGATTTATCTGACATTTGCCCAATTTTAAAAAGTAAATTATAGGTGCTGGAATAAGTGGTTTTATGGCTTTTTATATGATGTATGTAATTTTGATGTAAAAATGTGATTGAAAGAATTAATCTTCTTTTAATGACAAGGATGAGTTGGATGGTATGGGTTGATGGAGAACTCAGTTGATCATGTGGCGAAGTTTGGCATTTAACTCCTTTTCTTTTGCCAGCAAGTTGCTGCTGTGCTTTTTATACGCCTCAAAGTCCTGAAAATGTAACATGACACACATTTACAACATAGAACACATAATAACACATAAACACACTGACAGAACTATTCAGGACTGCTTTTCCGCCTTTCGCCACATTAACAGATTAGGTATTCACAGGTTTTCTCTTCCTCTTGTAAAATTAACAGACCTTCTTAAGATCGTTACATTTCTCCTCAGCTTTGTCGAGAGCATGCTGGAGCTCCTTCACTCTCAATTTTCCATCCACTGCAGCAGCTTCTCTCTCAAACCTGAAAAAAGACAACAAGTCTAGAGTGCTCTGCTGTCTCTGCTTAACACATCGGTGCACTGGCAGTCTGAAAAATCAGACAGACTTTTGCTTTTTGTGCTGCAGTTCCCAATTCAAAATGGGGAACGTAAGAGGTATACACCAATCAGCCATAACATTGACACCTGCCCAATGTTGTGTAGTGTGTCCCCCTTGTGCCACCAAAACAGCTCTGACCATTAAGGCATCGACTCAACAAGACCTCTGAAAGTGACCTGTGGTATCTGGTACCAAGACTAACAAGTTGTGAGGTAGGGCCCATGAGAATTAATAAGCCTTGGGCACCAAAGACCCTGTTGCCGGATAACTGATTGTCCTTCTTTGGAGCACTTTTGGTAGGTACTGGTCACTGTATACCATGAATACCCCCTAAGAACCAGATTCTAGAAGTTATGCACTTCACCAGTCTAGTTATAATGTTATGGCTGATTTCTGTATGCTGTCTTTACTGTGGTGTTTAAGACTCATACCTGCTTTCTGCATCCTGCCTGGCATTTTCTGCCTCTTGCTTCTTCTTTTCTAACTCTTGGATTTCCACTTGCTTATCCTGTCAGGAGGAGGAACCACATTCTCTTCTGTAACACTGCACATGTCATTCCTTTCATTTTATACATCAAAATTAATCTAGCTTTGCTTTTATTATAGTTATTTATCATATTGTTGGTGAATAAGGTCCCCTAAGCTGGCATCAGTATTTAAAGGTGAATTGTGGTTTATTGAGCCAAGCTGCTATTCTATTTGAATGTAGTTTAATGTAGTTCCCACCTGTATGATTTTCCCCCTTTGCATGGACAGTTCTAGTAGCTCATTCTTCTCCTTCATGAGCGCTTCAAGCTTCTCCTGGTTCTCAGTTTCTTTCGTCATGCCTCTTTCGTGACTTTGCCTGAGCTTCAGATCCATCTCTAGCAGAAAGAAAGAAACATGGCAGTATACAGTAAAGATGATAAAAGTGAGCTGTGCATAGCTGACCTACGGTTGACCATACCTGCACACATTTCTACAGCATTCTTTAGCTGTTTCTGAGTATTGTGCAACTCATCTTGTAATGAGGCTTCTTTTATCTGATGGAGGTTCATCAGCTCCTTTATCTTCAACTGGAAGCCTGTTGTTTTATCCCTGTGGAAATGATAAACAAAGAAATTTCTTCACTTGTAAAAGTTCTGTTCAAAATTTTGGGCTGGGATGTCGGAGTTTCTGAGTTTTTGAGTTTGAGGAAATATTAAATTAAAAACCCACACCAGTTAGATTTCCAACTTGGAAAGTCAAGAGAACCTCACCAACATTTGGATCGAGGTCAAAATCCAAGATGGCTGCACCACACATCAACCATAGTAAATTAAGTAGAATTAAACAGTTTATTACCACTTCTATTCTATTTGTGCCTCGTCAGATGAGTCGTACACACAGTACTGGACATGTTTCCATGGGGTTTGGATGTGCAAAATACCACATAATGTGTTGTCATCACTAACAATGATAACCTGGGACATATGTCGGTTAGCTTTACCATAAAACACCTGTAAAGGATTGTCAAACCAGTCGTGGCAAACTCCAAAATCTTTAGCTAACTGTTTTTGGAACTGTTTTGAAAAAGTGAACATTCATCTGAATGTTTAACCTCTTGAGACCCTGTGTCCTCATATGGGGACATTATTTTTTTTGCAAAAATGACTTCCTGTAGAAAGACTAAGTTTAGTTTTTATACTTGTTAGGTCCTGCTAATCCCAAACTGGAGAAATTAAAAATGCACACCAAGCAAAAGTCTGGGTCTCCGGAGGTTAACTGGAACGCGGTCAACTCAGGCATGACGTCTTTCCCAGCTCCGACATCTAACTTCAGACCTTAATGGAACGCAGCATAAGCTTTCAATGGATTTCAACTGATTGATGCTTACTGATATTCCTTTTCCAAATGCCTGTGTTGCTCCGCAAGGTCTCTCAGCTCTTGGGTCAGTTTCAGAATGGTCTCCTCTTTCTCCGCTAGCTCTTTACTGAACAGTTTATCGTTCTCTTCCCTGAGCCTCTCGTTCTCTTTCAGCAGCTCGACGTTCTGCCGTTTGTACTCATCTTTGAAGTTGATCAGCTCTCTGTGGTTGGCCGCAAGGTCCATGAACCTCTGCTCCAGCTGTTCAGACCTCTGGTGCTCATTCTCAAGCTCCGTCTGAACATCAGCTTGAAGCTTCTCCAGTTCTGCATTGATCCGCTCCAGAGCCTGACATCGAAGCAGCATCTCATCTGCCCGCTGCTTTAGAATGCAAATGAGGCTGGACTGCTCATCAATTCTGGAACGCAACATTTCGGCCTCGCTCCTCTCCTCCTGGGAAAGCCCCCTCAGTTTCTCCAGAGCCTGGTGGACGTCATCCATGTCCTTACAGTAAAAAATGCAACAGAAACAGTAAAAGTATTCACTCACAGTATGCGCAGCTTGTTACATCAGTTACTTTGCTGGATTTTCAGTCTGGTTGAGTAAAGCGACTTAACATGTTGTTTCATGTAGAATGTTGAGCAGTTCAGAAAGTTAACCACAAGGGGAAACTGGACAGACATGCCATCTACACAGTGACAGAATATATCTCACACTCTGTGAAAGCATGGGCAAACCTGAATACCTCAGAATTTAATCCAAAGCTTTGGAGTCAACACACAATTCCTAAATGCCTGAAACTGGTTAATCACCTCTTTTTGGGATTGACTCCCTACTTTTGTACGTATCACTAAAAAAAGGAACCTACACCAGCAGAATCTGATGGATGCAAGCATATTACAAAATGTTTGTAGGACTATAACAATTCAAAGGTTTTATTAAACCTTTATTTCATTGTAGGCCAAACAGCTTGGTAGATAGCTAACAGGCTAATCTTATTCAGTAGACTGGGAAGAATTCATTTGTCTATCAGTAAGTTTTCACATACAAAATGAAAGAGTATGCTTTTATTATTTATTTGAGATTGCTTTATTTTAGCATGTATGCATGGTTAATGAATAAAATTGACTGAAATTCCCACATACAGGTATCAGGTAGCACTACTAACTGTATCTGTTTTCCTAATTTTTCAAAATTACTTTTAAAGTATTATATTTCATTTTCTGATACCTGCAGATACCCTCCCTGATTAAAACAAAAAACCCTGGTCAGTATGTTAGTGTGTTTTGAAAACTGGTATGCTAGTCAATCATCACCAGACCAGTCTACACCAGAATTTGTTGTGGTTTGAACACAGATATGCCAGTCAACCAGACCTGCACCAGACCTGCACCAGATCTGCACCAGACTACCCTGCTGAAAAAAACACAGATCAAGCCAGTGGCTAAGCTGCAGTTTAGCTCTTAGCATAGGGTATGTATTTGGTTGATGGTTTGGCCGGTCTACAAACATGATCAACCTGACCAGGCTAAGACCAAGCGTGACTGTGCTCGTTGACCAGCATGACCAGCAAGACCAAGCTGAGTAACCACTGTGGTCTCGTTGGTCATGCTGGTCATAGCATGACCAAGCATGGTAAGACCAAGCATGACCACAACAGGGTATGTTCTTGCCTGGATCACCAGCTTTTCAACCACCTTGACCTTCAAAGACCAGCTTAGACCATCTGAAACCAGCTACCAGCAAAAGCTGGTCTTGAGCTGGACCTTGGGTTAAGTATAAGCCCACATTTGTTGTGTTTTGAACACAGATATGCTGGTCAACCAGACCTGCGGCAGACCAGTATGAACCAGCATGTGTGTCTGGAACACTGGTATTCTGGTCCAGTATAGAATTCATTCTAGTCTACAGTGTTTCATATGGGCTTACAATATAACACACCTTTTAAAATCTGCTGCTGCCCTGTGCTACATTATATGAATTCTATGAATATTGCATTTTTAATGAAAGACAGCTATATAATTATACATGACATCGAACTGTATCCAATCTGATAACACATGGCACTGTGTATCGTTACACCCCTAACAGACACCTCTTTGTTACTGCAAGGAAAACAACAAAACCCCATCCCCATTCTTTATCCAAGCAACTACGCATGCAGCAGTCTGAAAGAAAGCTTTTGCATGCCCTACAGACAGGGCAGGTCGCACAGGAAGGTGACTGGAAATGGAAAAGTGGACATGGTTAGACTGTCTGATTGCACTGAAAAAGCTACGCAGGTCATGTTGGAGAGCTAAAGCTGCGCCGCGCTGCTACAGTAGTTTGGTATTTTTCCAGCACGGTCCACCCTGCTCATGGTGCATTCAGCAGTCTGGGACGAACAGCGTCCAAACAGTGTCTAAATTAGGAGCTGTTGAATGAATTAGATGGCTAGAATAAAGGATAGCCTTGCAGCGCTACTGTACCTGTTTGGTGTCTATGATCATCGTCTTGAGGTCTTTGGGATTTCTTTGAGGAGATGTCATGCTTTCGTTTTTTTTTTGCTTCGAGAAAAGGATGAGATCTCAAAATGAATGAGATGTGGTGTCTTTGTTAAAAATCACCGACCCATTGTTGCTCCCAGTCTCAGTGTTAGCCTGTGATCAGCTCGAAAGTTTCTCTGGTTGCTATGGGTTACAGAGATTCGCTGAGATTGCTTTGTAAATTGATGCTACGACTATTTCTCTACAAACTAAGCTATGGTGGATTTCATAAAATCCTACTGTCAAATATTAAAAGATTGTCCTGTGTGCAGAGGTTAGAGCTGAATCATGCAAAACCAGCCTTTTCCTCCACTACTGCTCTTCCTCGGAGCTTCATCCATAATGACTGCTGAGCCTCCAGTGAGGAACACTAGATGGCGCCATTGCTCAAAGTGTTCAGGTAGATGGTTCTGCTTGATGAAGATCTGGTCAGTTGAATTCAGTTCAATTGAAATTGATTTATATAAGCAGGTTAAGTATGGCACAGATGGCAAGGGGGAACTCCCTGATATCAAGAGGAACAAACCAAGAGGAACCAGAACTCAAATAGGGAAGCTATTCTCCTCTGGTCGACAACAACTACCACAGTAGATACCACAACAGGTACCAAAACACATTGTTACCAGATAACAGACAAATGGCAGAGGAAGATTCAATATTAGTGCATGATTGACAGACGCATCATTTACAAAGATCTGCCAGAACGGACACCTGCAACTGCACAGAGATGGATGAAGCAGGTCTGTAAATATATAAGCTTTTCATTACAAAGACTCATTAAGGAGTTTTTGTAATGATGAGAAAGTTGAGAAAGTGATGTAAAAAACATGGACTGAGGTAGATGCTTCATCCCTTGCCATTTCTCCACGAGTGGCCATGTGGTATAAACCAATAGAATGGTGCAGGCATGAGTACTGTAGTGCCCTACAGTGAGGGAGTCCAGTGGTTCTGTCTGAGGGTAGTTTTCTACCATGGTTTTGGTCTTGTTCACTTAGAGTACTTTAATGTGCCTTTGTTGTTCTTAATACTTGTACAGTGCCGTGAAATTCTTCACATACCCTGCTTAGAAAGCTGGGGTCAGAGCACAGAGCCAGAGAGGGTTAAGGGCCTTGCTCAAGGTCCTAACAGCTGCAGCTTTAGTAGACCCAGATAACAAACCTAACAAACCAACCTTTGGTTGGGAGTGTTGGGATTTGAACCCTACACCTCCACAGAGACTGGAGCCTACTCAGGGTCTGAAGGGTCACTGACAATTGATACGATGGTAAAGAGTGTGATTTAACATTTCTGACATTTCTAAGGAGTGGACTCTTTCTACACAGTGCCCTTATCTACAAGGCATGAGGGTTCACTGAATGGTTCATGTAAGTAAGTAATAGTGGTAAATCATATGCTATGGCCTGTGCAGTGAGCCGATCTCAGTTCAGTGTTAGACAGAGCTCTGCACCATCATCACCAAAGCATCAACTGAGAGAATATATCTTTTGGAGGAACGGTTGTCAGTACTGTACCTCCAGTACAGTTCCAGAGACGTAGAAACAACTGGAGGTTTTCTGGCAGCGTGTGGTGGCTGAACTCCTTACTGAGAGGCTCTTGGTCAATACTGGTTATTTTTGTAGTAAGCTAGTAGTTGTGTGTTCCCTGATATTTGGCTATGGGCAAGTGCAGTGCAGCACAAGGATTGAGAACCACTGTAGTTGCTTGGTCATGGCTGTTTGGTGACCTGTGGATGTTCAGAGGTCAGGCTTATTAGAAGCCTAAGTCAAAAGTGTCCTTGATATCCCCTTTTTTTTAAGTCTGACATATTTCCTATGCATTCTGGAAAATTACACATGATCATAGTTTGTTGCTGTGATCTTCTGTCTTCGGAGTAATTCTTAAATACGGCCAAAATGTCTTCTGAAGTGAAGGATATAGGTTTGCGGCCCTTTTGCTCATCAGTGAAGAGGTTTATGCTAAGTTCACTGCAGTGAGAAAGAGCATTAGTGAGGTCAGGTACTGATATTGGATGATTAGTTCTGGATAACTAACAAAAATAACAAAAAATATCAGATAGTGCTTCATCATCTCAGAGGATATCTGTGTCAGTGATAGGTGTTTCTTAAAGGAGCTAAGTTCACTGGTTGCCTGATTTGGAGATATCAGTGTGAGTGTCTACCACCCACTTTTGCCTTGTCAATCAATGATGAATTGGCATTAAGGGGCACAAAATGTGCCAAGAAACCATTCCCAACACCACACCACAACCTATACAGAGTGCTTTTACAGTTTAGGTGTAATTTGTCTGGGTAGATTACCCAGAACTGCTCAATTTACTTTTACTACATACTTTACTTTCTGTCTCATACTATCTTGTGTATATTTATTGTATGATGTTGTATTTGTTGTTGTAGTGGGAACCAAGTTATGAAGCTCCCATGCTGTCTTGCTTAAGTGCCCTACCTGTAGTCTGTGCCTTTCTGACTTGTAGCCTACTGTGTGTTCCCATAAACACAGACCCTGTGTATATGTTGTACCAATGTTGTGTGCTGTTGTATATTTGTATATGGCCGGGTGAGTATAATGGTCTTCTGGCTCTTGATCCTATTATAGCCTGCTTAGAATGACATTTCTGGTTCTTCTACGAGAAGCAAACATCACAGCTAACATTTCAGGTGGACCTAGTCCATCCATATCCCAATCCATATCAGATTGTATACAGGTAAAGTTGGCCACCTTAAGATTTGTGGGCTGCTAAACCTGCTGCCGGATGTTTAATGTCCAAGTTAACCACAAAAAAGCTCTTCAGCTCATCAAGGATAGACAGCTATACTCTACAATCATACATTAGGCCTTACAAAGTCTATGTTACTGTTCGTAAATTTAAAACACACACGTACACACTCAAATATGAGCACACACACACATTCATGAAACCAAGATTGGTTGATTGACACACATTTAGACACACAAACAACCAGCAGCAGTATTTACTTAATTTAGCAACTATAAGAAACAGCATTATGTGAGAAAGTCACTCACGTTTGGTTCTTATGCAAAGGTTTGAGCACACATTGTCAGATAGCACAGTTTATCATCTGTTTCATTGAGAAGTGGTAAACACAGCTTCTGTATTTTATTGAACACGAAACACAATAGTTTCAGCATATTGAGGCATATCAGCTAGATCAAGCTTCATGAATTCACAGACTTTTCAAACTTTGCGCTATCAATCAGCAGTCATGGGCTCCTCTAAGACACCCAATCGGCTACCAAGAACCTGCATGACAGTTAAGCTAAGGCTAGACTGTTCATCTGTGCTTCCACAAACATCAGCTCAACGTTTGTAGTAAACTAACTGTACCTGCAAGAAGACCCAATAATATCTAAAAACTAGGCCATGCTAAAAAAAATCTGACTACAAGATCTGAATAAATCTTTTAGCTGCCACTAAAGGTGTTTGCAAGCTGTGATTTCTGCCTAAGACTCTGTTAAGTGCCTAGAGTTCTGCACAGGCTACAATGATGATTGAATTTTTTATGTTAGAAAAGACAATGAAAACGTTGTTTATATATTTTAATTTTATGTTTGTTTAGATACAAAAGCTATGCTTACTACTTCTTGATTAAAAAAAAGGAATTGGCCAAGGGTGTCCAAGGTTTTGCATAAGACTGCTCCTCATTTGCCTTTATCGCAGTTTCAACTGTGTATATTTATGATTGCAAATAATAAAATGAAATAAATAAATATATAATCAGAAATAGAGAGAGAGAGAGAGAGAGAGAGAGAGAGAGAGAGAGAGAGAGAGAGAGAGCAGTCATTAGGCAGTGATCTGTGGGTGCCAGCTCAGGATTTGATCCTAGGAGCCGGAGGTGGGGGGAGTATGAGTGTGAGTGTGTGTCTAAGCTTTTAGTAAACGCCCTTTTCCATGAGGCCGGACACAGAGAGGGTGAAGAGAGCGGTGAGAGCATCTCAGTCCCAGCAGCTCCATCTGGCCGCTACAGCAGGGGCTGCACACCGCACCAACATGCAGCCAGCACTGCTCGGCACGCTCGTGGTTCTGCTAACTTTCTGCTCTCTGCGCTGTAATTGTCAAGGTGAGTTTCCATTATATCATCCTTTCCTTCATATTTCTGTCTGCCAAGCCTATACCTGACCGAGACTGAGTTTTAGTGGTGGAGCCTAAGATAACAATAGATGTTCATTGTCAAGAGACTCTTATCTAATGACCTTAATTGTGATCTTAATTGCATTGGATTAAATGGAGGAGGACCTCTTACAGCGCAGCCTAGTTAAAGACCTAAAAATAGCCACCGTTACTTTGAGTTATCAGTCCGTGCACTTACTGGACTGTTAACCAGCCCAGCTAAAGACACTTGTCACTTATCTCGACGACGCTTGTCCAGTACCAGACACCTACAGATACCAACATGTGATCATGGGAATGCTGCTAAATCACAGAAATGGAGTCATACAGAAAGTCCTGTTTAACACCCAAGCAGCACTGTGACCGTACTGAAGTTACTGTGGGAAACAGAGACAGACCCACTATTTCTCACTGTTTCTCAAAATGCATGGCTCTGTGCTTGCATGCTCAACAAACAAAAGCACACTAGCTACTTCGATACTAGACGTTTCGAGACGTTTCATCCATCGCTTCATCGTCTGTGTAACGTTTCACATCAGAATTGTTAGCTACTTAATCTGGCGCACAAAAGCCTGCCTGCCTCAGACAGACCCGAAGTTCTCCCGGGCTGCTGCCCAATCAACCGCACTTGTGTAAGGGCACTAGGTAGTGCGCTAAGCGAGTGTGTGTTTATATTTGGGACTGAAGGAACGCGGGGAACCCTGGCCGCGGTGCTGGAGCTCGAAATAGAACGCTCGGCGGTCGTAGTGGAACGGGGCGTTCTGCTTCGAACACCAGCGCGCACTCGATAGGCGTTCTAAGTAGAACGCAGGCGCGCATATTGGAGCGCGGCCCTCGGCAACTTTTTGCCTGAGCTTTGCCGTTGCTAGGCAACCGAGGCAAGCATGTGACTAGCAGACAATCTCTAGACCCAAAGCCAGGAGTACAAAGCTAATTCAAAGCAATTTTAACGCTCTGAGACCAAACAGCTTAATGCCTCGCTCAGACTGTTTATAGAAACTGCCCAGCGCGTTTGGGTCACTTGTAGTCGCCCGTGGTTTGACAACCTTGAACGTTCCCGTGTCTTCTGGTGCAAAATGTTGCTAGACCTGGCGAGGCTCTCGGATTGTAATCTGCTTTCTTTTTTGCTCAACCCTTAGTATGTAAGCTCCTTAGTGTGAATCAAGCCACTAATTACACTGCAGCTGCCGTTCAGGGCCACCAATACGGCCCCTTGGATCCGAGGGACAGGGAAAGGGGGTGCACTGTCGTGACTACTTGATCGAAGACACGTTGTTTCTTTTAACCCTTTAAATTCCTTAAAAGTTCATGTTTCTGTTATTGATCCAAAACTAGTGTAGAAGCAGTGTGGCAGCACGTGGCACATGGGTCTATTTTAGGACCCATGCAAGAGATGTAAATCATGATGGTAATGAAGTGTGGGCCTTCATACAGGATTTAAAGGGTTTAAGGGTTTTAAGAAGCAAAGCTATTTTTTGTTCTGGCATGCTAAATATAAATATTCAAAAGTTGTATATGCCTAAGATCGTTGTTTTGCAATTGTGACCTCTGGCTTCATTTTTCTTGGCCCTGTGACGGGTTTATTCAAGTAGTCTGTTATAATCTTCCATAAAGACTATTTGCAACCGTTGCATTCATGGATGGTGGCAGATATACATGGCACCGCGTGAAAGCCTTTGGAATATAAATAAATATATATATACAGTCTTATATGAGCGAATTAATCCTTTACATCCTCTACTTAAATAATTCTGCCTGTGTCAGAACACACTTTCTATTTATTTTCTGTATTACATACATTTTCATGTATTTACATAATACTAAACCTACTAAACACATACACCCAGTTGAAACTGTGATAAAGGCAAATGATGAGCAGTCTTACCAAAAATTACTTTGTGCTTCAGAATATGCAGGATCATGTCTCTATAGAGGATATGAACTTATTTTCACTTAAAATGTAGAAAATACATGCCATGTGGCCAGGGGTGTCCAAACATTTGCATAAGACTGTATAACTAGACTTAATAGTATCATATATATATAATGCAATTTATCTAGTCAGTCAGTGAAGGTAAACAAGTGAACAACACATGGTAAGTTTGCATGTTTGAGTGTACTGCCTAATGATTCCTGTCGTGGAAGCCCAGTAATTCCATGTCCCGTCCAAGACCTAGTTAACCCCTTAAATTCCCAGTTCTGCTACGTCTAATTCTTATTATGCTGTAACTACACTGACTACAGTGCAAACAGCCTGCTTTCTTCCTAAGGTGGTTCCTGGGATTGTAAAATTGTTAATGTGTTAAATCAGTCATTTATTAAAGTAGATCAGGTGAGCTGCTGGATCTTAACGCATCCATACAGTGGATGGAGTTTACAGAGAAGTCAGCTGCCAAACCTGTTCTCTTTTAAACAACGTAGCAATAACTTTACTGAGGAATAACACATTCCTATCTATCGTATTATATTGTATTGTACTAATCTGCTGTAGTGCGTTTATCTCCTGTCAATTGCTGGCAAAAAGACACTTAGTGCTGACATAAAGAAGCTTTCACATTTTTAGATGTCTGGGCCTCACCACTTTAACCCGCAGAACAGACTGCTGGCAGTTACGTCCTTGAAAAGCAGTCAAAATGTAGCCCCCACACAAACTCTGTTGGATTACTGCTGTCTCATTTATGCCAGGATCTACAGGGTGTAGCCTCGGGAATGAACAGCGATCCATAGGGCTGTGTTTGCCTCAAACGTTAAATTTGTGGCTGTGGCCATGGTTGATCTCCTCAGAAATGTGAGCCAGGAATGGGTTCTTTAATCCAGCTTTATTCAGCATGTGTTTGAGAGGAAATGACCAAAAGGGCCCTGATGGAGGAGGACAGGTTACTTTCCCTAATCCACTGAGCCCTGCTTCCGCCAGGTCCCTCAGGGTTTCAGCTTCAGACCTGCTTTCTGCCAGGGGTCAAAGGTCTTAGGAGATGCAATGCAGTGCATGTTTGATCATTGCTATTAATGGGTTATCTGTCACGATTTCACAATGGATCGTGCATGCCTTCGAAACGGGTTAGGTGCTAACCAAGGTGCTCATGTCAGCATAAAAAGTTAGATGGCAGGTAATGTAGTGTTGATAATTGACTTTCTTTGTGTAAATGCTAGACATTGCTTAATGATCATGGTCAAGGTTAGTTGAACATTTGTGGCAAATTTGATGATGAAGACATTTTGCTACAGAGTTAGTCTTTTATACTTCAAAACAAGCGTTGAATATGTAAGCCGTTAACAGTCCAGCTAATATGTTTAGCTGCAAACTCAAAGACCCTGACGTTTCTTATTATTTAGAGGTTTGAGGTACTGGATAAACTTTGCTTAATAATGACAACTGACCTGCCTTCCTGACTGACCATGACCTGCTGCTTGAATTCCAGCATTTAACGTGTGACTGCCTGACCAATTCTAAAGCCTACAGGACTTGGTAGTGTCTGGATGGCGATTTTTTCAGATTTTTCTGTGGATGCAGTCTTCTAAAACAAGCAAGGTAGATCATCATAGATCTTTAGTAGTTTTTTAAAGAAATTCTGAACATTGCAACACATGCTGTAACAGAAAGACGAGGCCAAACAATCATCAACGACGTCTATATTTCTAACGCTGAGGAACTAAACCTTCAAATCCCTGTTCCACTCTTACACGTGCTCCTAAAACCTCACACATGCGGCAGACCTTTTCCGGTGTAAATCCTTGAGCAACAGTGCTGCTGTATTACAGATACGAACAGAAGTTAACACAGTTGGCACTAATAAAGGCTTCTAATCCTCCTGACTGTAAACAGCACCCTTAGCAGCACCATTAGCAACAACTTCCGTGCAGGCAAGGTTTCGTGCTATATTTCTGTATTATGTTAGACTGGATTGTCCATGGCAAATTACTGACAGTAATACACACATATCCAACAAGCTGCACATTTTGGTAGGCTTTAGAAAAAGCTTTTTCATCTGGTCCTATGTTTTTCATGTGTATCTGATATGAAGATATGCTCAATTAATTGTTAATTGTTTCAGATAATGCTTTTTTAACATATATGGAACATAAAAAAATCAAAATTAAATGAAAATCAATCCACAGACGATACACTTCCATTCAAAGTCAGCTGTGCTGATCAGTATGGCTTAATATGCGGCCTCAGTCCAGGTTTGCCTCCTCTCTACTTTCCGTTCATGCCAAACCCCTTCGGTGTACCACTGACTCTTTTCTTTGCTTTCAATGTAGCTGCGAGAGCCAAAGTCAGTTGTTAAGCAATTGACTGCATTCTGCCACGTCCATTTCCATATGAAACAGGCAGCAGCCCTTTGCTCTGACAGCGAGGCTGGCCCTGACGCTCGGTGCTGCCAGTCTTCCCCCCAACACATTCAGCCAGACTGCCGGGACGCACCAAAACAAGGCGGCATTGATGAAAGAGGCAGAACCTCTCCCATGGCCCCCACAAAGCTAGAATGAGATGTTGTGGGGGGGGGGGGATAGCGACTGGCAAGTGCCGTTTTGAGTTGTTTTTTTTTTTCTTTTTAAAGGAGGTGATAGAAGGATGGAGGAGGATGGGCCAAGAGGCCTCTGTTAGGCTTTCTTTTTTGCGCAGGAAGCTCTACTGTATTCCTCCATTCTGTTATCCATCTCCATAGGCTCCATTGGCGTGCTGACACTTTCAGTTATAGGGCTGCAGCCCAGCCAGCCGGCCCATTGTGCCATTGTGATTTCACAGTGGGGTCTAAGCCTTTGGGAGGCTTCATTCTAATGAAAATTCCTCCACTACTGCCCTTTGTGGGCTGGTGGTGGGGCGTCCCCCTTATCTTTCCCCTCAGATAGTTTTGGGGATTCTCGCCTGCTGTGGGTTTAAGTTGGCTAATTAGAAAAGACATGGTCCGAAAAAAGGAAGAGGGGGGTGCGAAAAAAAAAAAAGAAAAAAAAGAAAACTCTAAACCAAACAAAACAGCTCGAGCAAAGGCATTAATGAAGGGAAAAAACACATACCCCTTTAACAGGACAAAAATTCATTTGCATAATACAGACCACTCTCCACACAAAGGCCGATGAAACAATCATCTTGGTGTTCTCTGTTATTGTTGCTATTCACCCAGTCTTGAGTTCCATTTTTATTCCTAAATTAAGACGTCCAAATCCCGTCCTTCTGAAGCCTCCTCAGGAAACGACTACAGTGACTGTCAGCAAAGGGTTAATTCTCCTTAGGAAGGAACAGCTCGACACAGGATAGTGCTGTTCAGAAAGCCCACTTTACTTTGCCTGTCACCTTTCCCAGAACCGATACTGTCAGGAAACACTGGCTTTATTTTGAAAGCCTCAGCAGATAGGGTTCTCTCTTGGCAAAGGTTGGTTAAAGCTGTTAACCTAATGTATAGCATACAGAGGTTAGACATGAGCTTGCTGTTGCTGAGGGAGTTCAGCAGAACCTGTCCTTTTAACTTGAGGCTAGATTTTAAACGGTTGACAGTAATCATGAAAAACCTCACACTGTTATACAACCAAGAATATAGATTTTATCCCTCACAGCAAATTTGCAGGTGTTGAATTACCATGCACAGTGTTAAATTTTAACATTTGCAGTATTCATTGAAGACTAACAGGGTTAAAATTGAACACAGGCAAATTTGCTGAGCACATGTTGATGCGCCATCTATCACCTCAACGTGAAATGTCCCACGAAAGCTGCTTATTTGGTCTTTCATCGTATACGGCTCATATTCCAGACTTGCTGGCAAGATAGTGAAATCCAGTTGTGCGACTTGTGTCAGTGTGTGTGTCCTGCTCCCCGCAATACTGTATGTGCCAATTGTCTACCTGTGCGTTACAGACGCTGCCGAAACCTCCGGGATCATGTCCTCCTAACAAAGACTGCCTTTGAGCAAGTGGAGGAGCAATTTTATCATTAGTAAACTGAGCAGGAAAAAGGCTGGCTTCCCAATTGGCTGCTGAAGGAGTTAAATTGGAAGTCCATTTGGCTGGCACGCTTTAAAAGTGCCGGGTTTGGTGTGGCCTCGTTAATGTGAGTCGGGACCTCTAGATATGAGAAGGCCATCGCCGTGCTTTTAGTGCAGTAGCCCAGGCACTGACCATACAGCCTGCTGGCGTAGGAAGGGAGAAAAAAGATGATAGATCATGTTTGTGAGCAATGGTTGGGTTTTAATATTTAAAGGCAGTGATCACGACTTACCAATGTTCTAGAAAGTTCCCAGACTCGGGGCAGCATCTTTCAGCAACTATGAATGCTTCTCCTGTTCCTTCTTTACTTCATTTAATTATTTGTATCAAGGAGACAGTGAGCTGTGCCAGTTGAATGACCAGAATCTTGCGGGGGATTTTTAGTTATGGTTACTGGGAGGCTAAATGTCAAATGCTGACCTCACTCTGTAGTCCTAATACAGAGGGGTTTCCTTTGGCTGCTCTTTTTGTTCAGTGTTTTCATACCTTTCAAAACCTTTGCAACTGATCTTTTGGACTTGACCAGTGTTATGCCACATAGATAATTAGGTATGGAAATTCCGTGCAGATGCCAATATCCATCATTTTCGTCTGCATTTTTGCTGATTTCCACTTTTTGTAAATTTGGCAGTAGTTTTTACATTGTATCAAAATGTCACAATAAATTCGACCAATACAAATGACTTGAAATCAAATCTTTTTACATTGACTTCCATTGAAAGTTGAAAAGCTTTTTTCCTTTTTCTTACATTTTGGACATAGCATGTTTTGCCTAACAATGATGTTGTATCTGGCAAGGCTGATACATAAACATCAATAAATTGAACAAATTCAAATGACATCCATCTGGATTAGTGTCATTGAAAACATAAAGAAAAGTATTTCTTTAGGATTCAGGAAATGCAGTGAAATAAAATGCAGATATTGTATTAGGGTATTCCAGCATCACTTAAACTTACTCCCTTATTATTTTCATCATCAAAAATTGTTTTTAGATACCCATCAAATTCAAACATTCAGTCATGTTTTTAAATCAATTTATACAGATATAATTCCCATACCACTGTGCATCCCTACAGATAAAAAGTTCATTCATTCATTGTATAAGGTTTCAGTCTTGCGTCCCATCAGTTTCAGGATAAGTATCAGTGACTGTAGGAGACTGTAATATTGGAGCGCTTATAACTATGATAAGTTCCAGAAACACAAGAAAACATTGTTGTGCAACTGTCCGTTCATGGACTTCAGATCGAGATGCTTTTACAAGCCTTCAGCATTTTTAAACGGCTCTATGTTTAGGCCTACTTTGATAAGTGCCGCTGTTTATTTAGCCAGTTTCTTTCTTTTTCTCACAATATCTGTCATGCATTTGACCAGAGACAGAGAGAGTGTGTTTAAAGGTAGCCAGTGATAAGACACACTCACTCATTCACTCACCCACCAACCCCAGCCCTTCAGCCACCTCCCTCCACCTTGCATCTCCCTCCGGCTTTTGGAATTTGGGTGTAAGGGCTGCGGTACCACCCGGTACCACTATTTATCCCAATTACATTTCTGACAAGGAACAGCATGCACCATTAATCAGAGTGTCAGTGAGAGACAATCAGAATCATGCATACCGTTTTTTTTTCCTCCGGCGGCCCTGTCGGAGGGCTCCCTGGTTGAACTGTGCTGCCCCGGTCGATATCTCGCCGAGCACGGCGGGGAAGGTACAGGGGTGGTACCTTATCTACTGAGATGCCACTCACAGGCAGAGATCAAAAGGAGGGATTGGGAAGAGAGCAGCGAGGGTTGTGTAAGTGTCTGCCGTTCGGCTGGCACGCTCTGCTCCGCTGACTGTCAATGCTCTTAACTGCGTGCTTCATCAATAGCAACCTCCACCTCCACATACACTTAAAGAGCGTTACTGTGTTTTCATAAGAGGAGTGAGGAGTGCTATCCATTTTCTGAATGTATGAAAATGGGGAGGGGAAGATGTTTAAGACCTGCTGGTGTAGGTCTGCTTGTGTGCAGCCAGAGCGTACCGCAGGAACAGCTTCAGATTCAGAATCATCTTATTTGCATTTTGCCTTCTATAGCCTTTTCATAGCAACTCGTTTGTTTCGTTTACTGCTGTTTAGCCTTTGTAAGTGGGCAGTGAAATGCTCTTCCTGTTGCCTCCAGGTAATTCCTTAAGACTGATGTAGATCAGCTTGTGTGCAAACGCATCCTGCGGGGTTCCTTTCAAATTTAACACCAGCTCACCATTTGCATTTTGCCTCCTGTTGTCTACTGATAGTGAAGGAACTTCATTTACTGCTGTTCAGCTTTTGTAAACTGTAGTGAAAGTTTCTGCTTATCCTCCTCTAATACAAAACCTCTTACCCCTAATACTTAAATGGTCCCAATGGTCCCAATGGTCCCACCGTTTATTCCCGCAAGCAGAAGCTAGTGAACTGATACTGCTAGTGTACTGGTTGGTGTGGCGCAACAGACAACACCACTACCTGCCACTGAGCTACCACACCATGTGGGAGATTGGTGTTCGATTCCCGGTCTGGGTGACTATGCTGCGCTACACCAATAAGAGTCCTTGGGCAAGACTCCTAACACTACACTGATCCACCTCTGTAATACGAGTAACCTTGTAAGTTGCTCTGGATAAGAGCGTCAGCTAAATGCCATAAATGTAAATGTAACTGAGATGCTGTCGCTTCTGTCTGTGCAGATTCAGGGTGTGAGACGGGTCAGTTCCGCTGTGGGACAGGCAGGTGTATCCCAGCAGGCTGGCGCTGTGACGGTGCAGCGGACTGCACAGACGACTCAGATGAGAGCAGCTGCCGTAAGTAACACATTGTCTCTCTCACACTCTTTTTCAGCCCCCGCTATCACGAGCACTGACTCACCAACAAACACTGAGGTAATGAATATGTCTGGATCTTGTTTAAAGCTGATAAGGAGTAAAAATGAGAGACAGTGGGAAGTGTTGTATTATCTACATGGGACTTGTTCCATAGATGGACCATCTGCCAAATAGGTTGATTTGTGTGAATTCGAGAACTCCAGCAGCTGCTTGGTTTGAAACGTTGCCCCACACTGTAACAAAATGAAAGCCAAGCCAACTTAAAAATATAAAGTATCTGATTAAGAAGCATTTTTTATGTTGTAATGTAATAAACTTAGTTTAGCCAAAAGCTCCTATCTTACATTTTTAGTTCTGCCGCTCAGTGTGGTCAATTGAGTTAGGCCGACTCAAAAACACAGCTAAAATAGCTTTAATATTGTGTAAGATTTAGTCTGTGTTCATCCTCCTCCTCCTCCTCAATTTGTTTACTGTTTATTCTCATCTGCAGATTAGAGCAAGCGCTATCACGTGACGTCTCCAGACTGGGAGGCTTTTGATAATGGAGCGCTGAGCCCTTGCTGAGATTTGAACTTATGATCTTCTCACATGTGATGAGCAGGCAGTTAGACTGCTGGGCCGAATTACACTACACACAAAAACACTGAGTAAATAAACATGTACATGATTTCACAGCTCTGGACTGACACTTCTGGAGTGGTGTAACAGTCTAACTGACTTCTTGTCAAGAGCTAGGACATCAAATGTTCAAATCCCACCACACCACAGCCTCCCATCGTGAAGTGTCTGAGAAGAGGAATGTATTGCTGATTAAACAGTGAGATAAAAAAAGTTATTTAGAGTTAGGAGAACTTTTGACTAAACTAAGTTAAGTTAACTAAAAAATGTTCAGAAGTGTCAGTTACTTTTATCATTTGAAGTTGGCCTGACTACTTTGCAGGTCACTGATTAAAAAAAATAATTGTGGAGGAAAATATTTAAAAATAAACGCCAAATCTAACACTCACGGTCTGGCGTTCTTTAGTTTTTCATTGGAGTTACATGGAAAGTGGGCAAAAATGGGCAGAAGAACAAAAACTTTAGTTGAATTAGTATATTTCCATAGTGCCTCTGCTGTTTTTAACATTGTGAACTTGCTCAATCCTTCTGCTGTGGACCCACCGCACACAGTTTAAACTATTTGCTGCCCCAATGCATCTTATCTAGTTCATCAACTGAATATGATTCATGAGCTGAATAGCTGAATCATGTGTTTTGGGGGAGTGAGTTACAAGGTGCATGGCAAGGACCATTATAATGGATAAGAGCATGTCATGCAATGTCTGAAACCACACAAGTTAAACTGTTTGAGCTTACCCAGCAGTTCAGAACTGTGTGATGCAGATTGTACAATGCTAATGTGATGAGTGCAGGCTTCCTTTACTTAGCTCCACTAGCCACATCACTCCAGTGTGAAAACAAACTTCAGGCACCAAACATGTCCAGCTGCTCAGCTGCATTTGTGGTACAGCGAAGCTTGCGTAAAGTTGCTTCAACCTTTTTAAAGAGGAATCTGTGTGTGCAGCTTATTTCTGCTCTTATGAGTTAGTTCATTGAGCCGGCACATTTTGTTCTCTCAGCCCAATCGACCTGCGAGGCGGGTCAGTTCCAGTGTCTGAGTGACGGCGAGTGCATTCCAGAACCCTGGCTGTGCGATGATGAAGAGGACTGTGAAGATGGCTCAGATGAGAGACAGCACTGTCGTATGTCCACTCTCTCTCCTTCTTTCTCACTTATTCATTCACCTTTCCCTCAGCATGCATCTTGCCCCTCTCTCTCTTTCATCCTTTACACAACCTGTCAAGTCCAAAATGTTCTCTTGACCGCCTGTAATGTAAAAGCATGTCATTTCCCTCACGTAGGGGAAACATGATAGGCCTGGTGTGTGGGCTTTAGTTTGAGCGTCTAAGATGAAGACCACCCAGCACATATATATTAAAAACGTCTCCCTTGATCTCCCTGCAGCTGGAAGAACTTGCTCCAGCTCACAGTTCAGCTGCACTAATGGGGCCTGCATCCCAGGGGAGTACAGGTGTGACCATCTACCTGACTGTTCAGACGGGGCGGACGAGAGAAACTGCCGTAAGTCAGCCATCAGTGTGTGTGTGTGTGCATTGTTGGGGAGATGGACTCACCCTGTCCACCCCCACTCCAGGATCCTGTGGCATTTTAATCAATTTGTTAGATTAAGAGGCTCGTTGATGGACAGAAATGGCCACAATATGCTTCTTGTTGTCAGAAGCTGATTGCAGATTCCTCGCTGGATTAGCGTGAAACGTCGCTCATCTAGTATTCCACCACTAAGCCAAAATTCTGGGCACACTCCACTGCACACAATATATTTATACCCTCACTTACATTAGACTTTAATGGTGTATCATTCCTGTTTTCCCAGTGAGGGCTCATCTTGATGCCTTTCTTTTGGGACAAAAAATATTCCACCTGTTTCCTATGGGCCATATGTAGCCGTATCTTGTTACAAAGTAATTATATTTAATTGAATGAGTGAGTGATGACTGAACTCTCTCTCTCTCTCTCTCTCTCTCTCTCTCTCTCTCTCTCTCTCTTTCTCTTTCTCAGACTACCCCGAGTGCTCTGAGCTGAGGTGTGCTAACGGGGCATGCTACAACAGGAGCCAGCACTGTGACCAGGTGCTCAACTGCCGAGACGGCTCTGATGAGGCCAACTGCAGTGAGTGTCTGTCTCTGGCAGAGAATGCACACTGCCTCTACGCTGCACAATACAGTGGAGAAGAGCTCCAGCTTAGTCCAGTATCATAATAGTTAAAAAAAAACTGATCATTTTTGACTCAAATGTGTACATTACATTTACATCAATCAAATATATTACATCAGCATTGTTATTGACAAAAGTATGTAGTAACATTTTCATTATTTTAATATTAATATGAATTCTTATTACTATATTAATATTTTATTAGTGTAATAAGGTCCTGGAAATAGACAAACATGATGTTACAGTGCTATATGATGATCAGCAATTGCAGTTTGCAGTTATAAGAGGAAGAAAGTTCAGTACAATTTATTTGCAATAAAATAATAATAATAATAAGAAGAAGAAGAAGAAGAATATACACTATATGGACAACAGTATTGGGACACCTGCTCGTTCATTGTTTCCTCCAGAATTCCTCCAAAGGGTATTAAACATTTTAGTGTATCCAGCTCTTGTTGGAGTAACTGTCTCTGTTGCATTGCTGTGAGGATTTGATTGCAATTGGCTCAAGTGAGGTCAGGATATTAGATGAGCACCACCCCACCTCATCCCCAAAAGTATTGGAATAGCATCATTCTACTACCACAGGGACTAAAAAGGGGTGTCCGCAAACATTTGGACAGATAGTGTATCTAAAAAGCAATGTTGTGAATTGACAGGTTTTAAAAGTGTTTGCATTGCTGTCATAATATGCTGTTGAATCAGATGTGTTGTTATACAGTCCTGTGGTTTAGTCTTTGCAAAATGAGTGTCAGAACACACTCACTCAGATTACAGACAGCAAAGAAGAAAGCATGCCTTTTCCAAAAAAGACCTAATACACTGTGCGTATTTGGCTTTGCTTGTATAGCTCAGCGATGCAGCAGCAGCCAGTTCCAGTGCAGTAACGGAGAATGTGTTCCACGTGGGTACGTCTGTGACCATGATGATGACTGTGGAGACAGAAGCGATGAACAGAACTGCAGTATGTATTTTACTGCGACACTACTGACACTGACACTGCTACCAGTTCCTCCAGACTGTACACTGATTACACCCTTGTCAAATGTTATAAGCCTGTATGTGGATCAGCACTTTAATGCTGCACTCTAATGAATTGTTATTTAATATAGTGTGTACTATATTGTTGGTGTCACATAAAAACCTTGTATCTCCATGTTTGCTGTTTAGGACTTTTTGACACAATTTGAACCTGGCATACATTGCATCAACAGTTCATGATCAGTGGACCAATAGTAATGCTCCTGAATAAAATGTTCTTCCAAATCTTAAATGTTAAGAAGAATTTTCCTTCTCCTGTAAAGGTTTTTGCCTGATAGTGACAGTATACAAAATAAAATGGCTGAGGTTTGAGGTAAAATGAGAGTAGGCCTCTTCATTTTCTATGAGCAAGCTCTGACGTGATGCTTTATCGCTCCACAGCCTATCCTACATGTAGAGGGACTTACTTCACTTGCCCCAGTGGTCGCTGTATACACCAGGTCTGGTTGTGTGACGGAGAAGATGACTGTGGAGACAATGCTGATGAGAGAGGCTGTGGTGAGTAGTTTTCCTTAGTTTTATTACTTGTTGGGACAATGACCTAATTGTCAGTCTAATCTATTATATTCAGGACACTTGAACAGATATACATTTTGACTGTGTGAGAAATCCTATTATGTTAACCTGCAGCCCCTCAGTTGTGCACCGGGCTTGCTGTTGTGCACAGCGAGGGCTCTCATCAGCCATTCATCTCCACTCTGCTGCTGCTGATCATTCAGACCCTCCAAAGCTCTTTAGAATTTCTCCAGGTTGCTTTGAAGGACTTGTGCTTTGAGAGGCCACGGTTGGAGCACCCACAGCTCCCATGTGACCCTCTCAGAGTGGTTCCTTCCCATGATTTAAAACTACACTGTTTTGCCAGACAAAAAGGCTGAGGCGGGCTGCTTCTCATTCCATGTCAGATAAGGCTGCTGTCCTTCTCACAAACCTCATACATTGTTTCTGTTGTTATCAAGCAGGAGTTCTGTCGTATGCTCAACTCCTGCTCGGCTTGTCCTTTTACTTTTCTTGGCTTCTTGTGCTTCCTCTTAGTATGTTTATTAGAATGTGGCATTTGGACATTTGAAAATGACCACAGAATCTGGAGGCCGAAATGTCTCAAATAGCTCTGTGTTTTTGCATGTAGTAACATTGTTTCTTGGTGTTTCCTCTTGGTGTAAGTCAGTTTGGGAACAATAAGCCTGATATGCTTTGTGGTATGTTCTCCATAGATAACGTCCAACATGAGTGTTTTTCGGGGGAATGGCCGTGTCCCTCATCTGGTGTTTGCATCCCCATGGAGCATCTCTGTGATGGCACGCCTCACTGTCCTGATGGGGAAGATGAGACCAACTCCACTGCTGGACGCAACTGCAGTTAGTGCTCATTCATAATATACAGACATTTACCCACCCCTGCCTGCACCACTGTCTCTTTTCTTATTTAAAGTAAATATATGACAAAGGTGGGCAAGAGGTGCCGGAGTCCAGCACAGTCTACTGATTTTCCTGCTCTAACAGACCTACTAAACCTGGCAATTAACAGGCGACTTAAATCAGGTGTGCTAGAGCAGAAAAAGCTCAAAACTGTGCAGGAATCTGGCCCTTCAGGACCGGAACTGCCCACTTATGATATGTGGTACTATATTATTAGCTGGATGTTTCATGCTCTCCCTTTAAACTTATTGGCAGGCCCAAACTGCAACTCCTCAAGCTAACTCTAACTATAAGATTCTTTTTACATATTAGTTTCATAATAGTCACTGAAAAATTCATTGTGATTACTATGGCACTTAAATGGCGCTTAAAATTAATAACTGAATAGGGGTGTAAGAAAATAAATCTTTAAGGATCACAGTATTATGTTTTACTGTACTGTATCAATTCGCAAAAACACAGTATTGATATTTAATTTGATAGTTTACATGTAAAGGCTGGTGGAAGAAAGGGGTTTAATTTGTGTTGTGTTAAACCCTGACCACTAGATAGCAGTGTTGTACTCAGATCCTACTGTTCTGACTGCATAAAAAGATTAAAAAATTAAACAAAATATAGCCTTTGCTCACAGTATTGCAAAATATTGTAATATATAATTGTAACAGTTGTATTGTGATACGTATCACATTGCCTTACTGAATAAAATGCCTACAGTAAGAGGTTATTCCAGCAAATTAAATCCATCTTGCTGAACTATTATTGCCATTAAGTCAGGTGTCATTTTGCTTTGATTTTCAGGTATCTGGCGCTGTGCGTCTTTGAGCTGTGAGCATCGCTGTCAAATGTCTCCCGAGGGTGGTGCCTGCTCCTGTCCGTCTGGCTACGTGGTCAGCAGCAACAACAGCCGCTCCTGTATTGGTAATACCATATCGCCTCACACACGTAGCTGATATGAACAATATTGTAATACTTTCATCGTCAGTGTACTGCACTCTGCAGTGTTTGTTACAAAGCTGGTCCGATCCTGACCCTTAATGCTCATTTTGTTTATTTCATGCTGTCTCTATGGTGCAGATTATGATGAGTGCCAGTTGTGGGGTGTGTGTGATCAGCTATGTGAGGATCGGATAGGTACTTATCGCTGCAGCTGTCAGGAGGGATACGTGTTGGAGCAGCACAGATACTGCAGAGCCAACACATCCTGTGAGTTTCTCTGAACTACAGATATGACTTGTCAAGCGATGGAAAAAGAAAGCATATATTTGGTGACTTTAAAATGGTAGTAAAACTGTTAAAGCATAAACGAGCATTTAAGCTTTTTTTTTACATGATCTGTTTGTAAATCACACAATAATCAGAATATTATGACCATCTACCTAATCGTGGCAATAACTACCCTCGGATGACACTAGCTAGATGCTGTGGCATGGACTGTGGTGGACTTAGGAGATGGAAGGTGTTCATTATAGAGGTTAACTGCTCCACAGTGGTGCATCGATTGCTCTGTACCACTTCCTGGCTGGAGTCCTTGTTCCCCTCTGGCATCATCAGTGACCCATGGGGCACCACTGTTATGTCGTTGGGAGGCACTCAATGTGCGAGAAGTCTATTCTTGCTACACTACAGCAGCTGAAAGTTACCCCACAAAGTTAGTGTTTTTGAGATGCAACCACCCTTCAAACATGGTTACGCTGTGACAACAATGTGACGACCTATAATTTTGGTGCCCATAACCTTGTTCTACGATTAGAAGTTTGGAAAGTTGTCAAATGGTAGTCTTATAAACAAGTCTGTGCTACCTAAAGATGAGGTTGTGATACAGTTGTGGCAGTGGTGTGGAGAAAATGTAAAAAGTGCAAGAATAATATCGTAAAAAAAGTAGACCTTGGCACGTGGCATCTGTGACGTCCCAGACCGAGTTCAAGTCAGTCCAAGGGTGGTCATAATATTCTGACATGAATATGTATATTCACCTTTGATCTTTCAAAGGTTCTTCACACTCTTATCTATTACACTATCTTTACAAACATTCTTCTATATGGAACCAAAAGTGTTTTTTCTATGGCATCTGGGGCACATGGAGTGGGTTTTAGAGAGTGGTATGAAGTGGATACCAAAGGAAAGGTCCAAATAAACAACACTGGCAAAGGGGTAAGAGTCCAGCCCCCACTGAAACGTGGCTTTGTTGGCTTCATGCCCAATTATGCCTAATTCCTTTTCACACACAGTCTGACGTTGAGGTTGTGTAGACAGTTTACTGGCATACTGATGAATTAACACCCCCCCCCCGTTTAAAAATGTTTAAAATGTGGAAGAAATACAGTGATTTGTTTTAAATTTGCATTTTTTTTATTTTAAATTGCTTCAGAAACAGTTGCTAAACTTGAGCAGCCTTGTGCCATGAGTCAGAACTTGGAAACACTTTCAAATTGATCTTACTTATGTTAACAGTTGTCATAAACATTCATTTGTTAAGCTTTACCAAACTCTCCTGGATTCTCTTTGAAAAACATTGATTCTTTTGGCAGGCGCTCTGAAATTTAGAACTAGCTCTTCCTCCATTGCCACCCATTAATTTAAAATGACTTGGGTAACTGGTGTCTCTGGGTAACTGCAATGTGTGATCTTTCTAGGATTTGATTGTAAAAAGAATTGGTTCTAAAACTGACCCTGTTTAAGGACACCTTCTTACCTCCCCTTGCCCAAAAACATTGCAGTTTTCCCAGCAGATTAACTGGGGATAATGTTATGAATTTGTATCCATGCAGCTGGAGTGGCATCCTTGCTCTTTTCAAACGGACGAGACTTGCTGATTGGAAATATCCATGGACAAAACTCTCGGATCCTGGTTCACTCTGAAAGCAGGGGAGTGGCAGTGGGAGTAGACTTCCACTACCAGTTACAAAGGGTCTTCTGGACTGATACTATTCAAAACAAGGTAAGTAATGTCATACTATAACACCTGCATGTTCCGTAATCCTATTTAATCGTCTGTGGCAGAACCTTCCAAAAGTACTGCATGACCTTGTCTTTAAAAAGTGTTGTTGTCAGCTATGCATCTCACTCTGTAACTCGCAGTTAAAGATCTGGCAACGGACAAGCTGTCTCAATTTGCGCTATTTTAATAAGTGCTATTTCATAAATACTCTTACAGGTGCGAGCCTTGATAGCCTTGACTGTTAATTACATTTGTTGTTGATAACAAAGCTCACACACACTGAGGCAGTCAGATTCTGCTCTGATCTCACCTACACACAGCCCTGGCTCTAGTGTTTGGCTAAACTCCAATGCAAGACCAGTCCATCAGAATGTGTCTGCGCCAGTGTGACTTCTGCCTCTCCTTACGCCTCCCAACTGGAACAAAGCCCTTTTAGAAAAAGCACCCCAGCAACACTCCCTACTTGAGGATCGACAGGCCCAATGTTTGTCGATGTGTTCAGGTTGTGAAGGAAGTTGGCCACCTGACAGCGGAAGGGGAATTCTTTGACTGATGCCTGTAGATACTGCTAATACTGTAATGATGGGAGGGCTGCCTGGCTCCTGTATGGCTACGATCCCAGTGCCTGGATCTGATCTGCAGCGGAGTCCACATTTTCCTAATCTCTGCAAAGTTTCTGATATGCAGGAAAATGCTGGCATATTTCTGTGCAATTTTATGTAACCTGAGAGCGTCCAAAGTGACCATGCAGTATTTGTTTTCTCTGCGTCCAGCCTTTTTCATGCATTCCTTGCCCAACTCTTTGCTTTGTTTGAGCTCTTGGCTGCTCTCTGGTTTTAACCCCAGCCATGGAGCTGAAAAGCAGGGACATACCAAGAGCTTGGGGTCTGCGATTAGTACCCCAACTCAAAGGAATGCCAGCAGCCTCCAAGCGGGGGGTCTGTGAGTGAGCCAAAAAGCAGCAGACTTCTTCCACAGCTTATGTTTCCATTAAACGGGTCAGCTGAGAATCCTACTCGCTAGGACGTCTGGGTTCGGTTTCCAAAGAGCAAGGCCTGCAAAGAGCAGTGGTGCCTTAGCTTCTGTTACAATGCCAAGTGGTCCACCCTGAGAAACTGGTGCCATCTTGAAATCAGTAGGGCAGTGGTTTCACAGTACTGCCCCTGTGGCACCACTTAAATGCTACTGGACAGATAAGCTAGCTGGATGATACACATGGAACCGGAAACCCAGTCAAACTATACATGATTATTAAACGAAAGGATATTCTTTACATCTTATCATATACGTTGGTTGAAGTGATACATATTTTCTTTCTCACTGAACATGTATCAAGATACTGTACACAGGAGACATAAGAACCCGAGTGGCTAATCTACGTTTAACAAGGAACCATTCTGTTTGTTGGCCAGGTGTTTTCAGTGGACATGGATGGGTCGCATTTACAGGTAATCCTCAACGTATCGGTCGACTATCCTGAGAACCTGGCCGTAGACTGGGTGAACAATAAACTTTATGTGGTGGAGGCCAGTGTCAACCGAATTGACATGGTGGACTTTGATGGGAACAATCGTGTCACACTCATCGCAGAGAACCTGGGAAACCCGAGAGGGCTGGCTCTAGACCCGACTGTTGGGTGAGTAATAAAAAAACAAAACAAAAAAAAAAACAAATACCCCAGCCTTACATCCACTCTTGCCTCAAAGGGTTCTTTAAATGCAATAAAAGAATCATATTTGTTTCCATAAATTGCCATTTTTGTAAAAGAGACTTTCTAAAAGTACAAATATAGTGCATGTAAAGGTTCTTTGTCTGTTTAAGGTTCTTTACACATCTCTTAACACATACAGTTGATTACAGAAGTAAAATGGTAATTATACCCTTTATAGCACCTCTGTTTTAAGAGACAGGTTTACCCACAGTGTTCTAGCCACCATCTACCCCCAAAGATGTAAAGATGTTGGTTCCTTTTGGGTGGAAAGTTACAATCTGTGCATGTGCTAACATCGGAAACCACCCTTTATTAATTTAATTTCCAGGCAAAAAGCCATTGCAAACAAACTGTTGATGGTAGATGCGGCCTTCACCATTCCACACTGATTGTGCAGATAGTTGAGACTTGTGACAGTAGGAGCTGATTTTCAACAACAATTAACATATAATAAATAAAATATAATAAAACAGTGCTCAATCGTCCGTTACTCTTCATTGTTCTTTTTGTTTAACTTATTTTAGACCAGCATCTCCACAATTCTAATCTCGTAATAGAAACCACAAACCAGCTCTGAGATCAGCTTATAAGGGCATCTCTACTGGCATCTCTTCTGTCGTCTTCTGTCTTCCCTAAAGCAGGACAAAGTAATTAAAGTTGGACAGCTTTATACTATACAACTGTAAAGGATTAGCTGGAAGTAATAGGAAAATAGGAGATGCACTGAAACCCAATATGGACTCAAGGCCAGACGGATCCTGCTATATTAGGAAGTGACAATTAATGTACACAACTGCAGTGCTTTTGATGAAAGTGTTCATTTCAAATGCAATGTCTTGGGTTTATCAGTAAAGTGACTCCTTAAAAAATGAAAGGTAAAGTACAGCTAGTGTCCAGGGACTTGGACCCTATCCCATAATGCATTTTTTCAGGAAAGATTTACATCCAAAGCCCAAGGCTTGGGTCAAAGGGTTCTTTTTGTACTGTAATGTGTTTATTAGATTATTAGTTTACTGTATATGGCTCTTATATTCCGGTTTAGGTATCTTTTCTTCTCCGACTGGGACACTCTGAATGGGGAGCCTGGTCTGGAGAGGGCCTACATGGATGGCACCAATCGCTATGGTATTATTAGATCCAAACTGGGCTGGCCTGCTGGGATCACATTGGACATTGATGCCAAGAGGGTGTACTGGGTGGACAGCCGCTATGATTACATAGAAACCGCCACATACGATGGTCTACACAGGTATGATAACAGATTTTCCATACGAAGATCCTCTTCTGGTCTACAGCTAACAATATACACTGGGTTTAGCCATTGTTTCTGGATCCACTCTATGTCCGAAAGTTTGTAGACACCTGCTCATCCAACATTGCTTTCTAAATCAAGAGAATTAGTAGGGAATGCATCCTCTCTATGCTGCAGTAACAGCCACTATTGTGCTGGGAAGGCATTACATTAGATGTTAGAACATTGCTTTGATTGCATTCAGCCACAAGAGTATTAATGAAGCAAGGTGCTTTTGTTGAATTATTGGGTATGGATCACAAACACCACTAAAGCTCTACCATTAAAAAGGTATTTTATGGTGCATCATCTCTGTAGAGAACACTCTTGAGGTCCTCATTCACTCAAAAATAAAGCAGAAAGGTAGATTCACTTACAAATTAACAACAATAATTAAAGGAATGTTTCTATTAAATAAATAGTTTTATGTAAAATGGACAAGAATTTATTAAATTACATAATGAATTGAATCTGCTGGTTTAGAGCCAAAGAAATATTCATGATAAATTGTGCCTGAATCCTTTTGGATGTGTAGTATAGTAATTGGGTCTGAATAATCAAGTCTTTTTTCATGCCTGAGGTTTTAGCAGGATCTAACAAAAGACCACAGTAAATCATAATAGCTGGCATGTTTAGTAACCAGCTACTGACTGTTAAATAAATCAAGCCATTGTCTTATTGCTTTAAAGGAAAACAGTTGTGCATGGAGGCTCAGTGATCCCTCACCCCTTTGGCATCAGTCTCTTTGAACACTCTGTGTACTACACTGACTGGACCAAGATGGCCGTCATGAAAGCCAACAAGTTCAGTGACAGCAGCCCACAAGTGCTCTATTCAACAAGTCAGACTCCACATGGTGTGGCTGTGGTTCATGCCTTCAGGCAGCCCTACGGTACGCCAATTAGTATTGTCTCTCAACTGTGGATTTAGCTGGTATGCTGCAGAATATGTTAGTATTAGTTAGTATAATATATGAAGATGTGTTAGTAGTATGTATGATCTTTGCTGTGTGTGTTTGGTTGACAGTAAGTAATCCATGCGGAATGGACCGGGGAGGCTGTGAGCAAATCTGTGTGTTAAGTCACAGGACGGATAATGGTGGTTTGGGATACCGCTGCAGGTGTCGCATGGGTTATGATCTGCACCCTGATGGCAAGAGATGTGTGGGTAAGAGAGTAAATAAATGCCATTTTCCATTTCACTGCACACTGAATGGTTTCCACCATATAACAATAAACAAATGCATGTTCACTGACTTGAATTGCATGGCCAAGGCTGGAATAAATGTCATGGGAACCCTTGTACGGTTTATATTATAGCTCTTGTGTTTTATTTGTGATTACTCCCTGCTGAAAAATCCAGCTTTAGATGGTCTAAGAGGGTTTTTGATAGTCGAGGTGGTTGAAAAGCTGGTCTTTCAGTTGAAAATACACAATGCTGGTCATCAAGCTGGTCATACTGGTTGACTAGTTTGGTAAAGAAGGTTAGCCAGTTCGTTCAAGATAGTCATGCTGGTCAACCAGCTTAAGCATCATGACCTGCTTGAGCTGGCCAGGCAGTTTTTTTCCCGGCAGGGCTTTGTGTTTGCGTTGTTTGCTTATGTTGTTTTCATTTGCTGTCTTATGTGTCTTATGAAAAAGTGTCCTTTACAATGTAAAGAGAGACAAGTAAAAATATAGTAATAAACACATTAATTAAATGAATATTTCTATTAATACCGCCTTTCATGCATTGCTATGTGCCTTCTCTTAAAGCTGTGAGGCAGTTCCTGCTCTTCTCCAGTCAGCTGGCAGTGAGAGGAATCCCCTTTAACCTCTCCTCTCAGGAGGACATCATTCTGCCTGTCACTGGCACCCCGTCGTACTTTGTTGGAGTGGACTTCAGCGCAGAAGACAATTCAATCTTTTTTTCAGACACGGCCAAGGACATTATTTACAAACAGAAAGTGGATGGAACAGGTAAGAGAACAGCAATACATCACCCTTTTTGAGGATTAAGAATGCAAGATAAGATATGGCTACTGATATTTTCTGGCAGCCTGGCAGATTTCATTTTATTACCTAACCTTTTTGTTGCACAGTTTGCAGTCGCCTGAAACATTGATATGTCATTGCGTATTTTAGTCTTGAATGTGACTTTGATTATGGTGATAAAATAGCTGAGAACAGTATCAAGACCTGAAATCAGTATTAAACTACTGAAACTAACTTATTGGTAATTGTTCATGATTCTTGCCATATAGTGTCGCTGTCCTCTCTGGGTCCTCTCAGTGTCCAGTTAGCACAGTGTGTGACTAGCTAGCTGAAGAGATTGTCGCCACTAGGCTAGGCTGTAGATTTTTAACCACTCCAAAGGTTTCAATGTACCAGAAAACAGCATCAGCCCTTGATTTGTCCGCCTGGTGTTAGCCTTTAGACGTTCCAAATGCTTGAGGGTTCCGGATAGCAGCATTGGTTCTTGCTTCAGTTGCCAAGTGTTAGCTTTTAGCCACTCCACATGCCAAGGGGGGTGGATAACAGCATTGGTTCTTGCTTTAGTTAGCCTAGTTTTACATACACCCAGCTAGTGGGCTGAGTGTATGTAAGTTCTGGGACTTCTGGGGGAAGTCAAGACTGTTATGTAACAGTTTGAAAGTTTTTGGAATTGAGCCTTATTCCAGCTCCGTTTTACTTACATTGTTTTTGCTTTTTAAAGAGAACACAACAGTGTTCAGTGAGGTTCATGGTTTGCCATATTCCAAACTCTAGTTTTTCAGCTATGTCAGGATATGTCACAGTTTGACATTCTAGGACCCCTTACATCACTGCTGGCTAATTTTAGTCATTATCACGTATTATAAGAGGTTTTACTGTTGCTTGCATCTCCAGTATCACTTGTGAACAGAGCTGTAGCATGTGATCATGTGAGTTAATACAGGGCTTAGGGGGTCCACTGCGTTTAGTGCATTGTGGGGGAGGGGAGAGTGAAGCCAAGCAAAGCCAATCATTTCCTTTTCAAATCAAACATTGCTTAGATTTTGCCGTTTTAAAGACTGACTAACTCTAACTAATGTTGCTTATAAATATGCTGCATATACTAATCACATATGATTTTGCAGTCTCTTGACAACTATTGTGCATAAGTGTCCTCTTTGATCCCGACAGAGAGGGAGATACTTGCAGCCAATCGGGTGGAAGGTGTTGAGGACCTGGCTTATGACTGGATATCAAAAAACCTGTACTGGACAGACCCCCGTTACAGGAGTATATCAGTCATGAAAGTGGCAGACAAGTCCAGAAGAGCCATCGTGCGCAACCTGAACAACCCCAGATCTATAGTTGTGCACCCAGTGGTGGGGTGAGTTCAAAAGAATCAGAGTGGGGTTAGTGGCTGGTGTGAAGATGGCTGAATGATCTGTTTGACTCTATTATTTAATGTTTGTATTATTTTGAATGGATTGCAATTTGTGTAATTGTAATACCGAGCTTCAGTGTCAAGCGGGCCCTTTCAGCAATGTCCATGAGAAAAGAAAGGTTGTGAACTTGGGTGAGAAATCACAGCCATGTTCAAATGTCAACTGAAAACACAATTCAGTGAGCAGGTCTGAGCCAGGAACAAGGCTCAGGGGGCCTCACTTTCACCTCGGCTCTCTGTTTCCCTAAGGCAGTGAAAAAGCGTTAGCAATCTGGGCACTTGTATCCAGTCACACCTACCATAATGCAGGAGGTGCCCACCCATTCATAGATTGTTCCTACTTTGAACCCGGAGCAGATAAAGGGACTCTTTATGCACTGCTAGTGGGACATTTCCAATAGCTTCAAAGTCATAAGGCCTCCGGGCCCAAGAGGCTAGATTAGTGCTGCATGAAGGCTGGTATTGTAGTGCCTGCTAAGAACTTGGCTTAAGAAAGAGAACCCAGCAGAGTTCTTGGATAAACTGTCGATACCTCTTAGTTTATAAATAAAAACCTGGTCAAGTTTTGAAAAGCATCCCTGCAGACAGATTACAGGGTTGGGTGGGTGGGTGGAGGGGTAAAGCAATGGAAAAGTGGGGTGCAAAGTGGAAAATGTTCATGTTTGCATGTATGTATATGTGTTTTTGTTAGATTCATTTTCTGGACTGACTGGTACCGTCCAGCAAAGATTATGCGGTCCTGGTGTGATGGGTCACATGCTCAGTCAATTGTAAACACCACTCTTGGCTGGCCTAATGGCCTCGCTATCGACTGGAGGTGAGCCAACATCCCAACACCTCTCATGACTCACAGAAATACAACATTACAGTGCATCATTCAGACACCTAATGCCAATAACAGCAGATTAAAACATACTGCTAGTTAATTCAGAAATTAACACCTGCTATCTGACTCTATAGGCCCTTAAAGACACTTTTTAAAGATGTTTTGTGATATGCTCTTCTGCACACTTTTTTTAAGCCACCTTTCACTCTTCACGTCTTTTTTTCTTCAGTTCCATGCGTCTGTATTGGGTTGATGCCTTCTTTGATAAGATTGAGCATAGCACTTTTGATGGCCAGAACAGATTGTCATTGGACCGGATTACACAGATATCCCATCCATTTGGACTTACTATTTTTGGGGGTGAGTCATAGTTTTCCTGATCATTGTCATGTGTGTATGAAATAGTAGCACTATGCTTTAATAAAATTAATTGATTTACATCACAATATTTGTAATATTTCATCATGTAATTTCATCATGAATTTTAACATTCTTCCATAACCAGTGGAATTCTGTGTTTTGCAGCCTTTTAATTTTAGAGACTCCTATCTCAGTATGAAACAGGTAAAGAATCTGGGGTCAGATTTGATAAATACGAGTGTGTGTGTGTGTGTGTGTGTGTATCAGGTTATGCGTACTTCACTGACTGGCGTCTAGGGGGGATCGTCCGTGTCCGGAAAACAGACGGTGGAGAGATGGTGATTATCCGACGAGGGATCAGCCACATTATGCATGTCAAGTCTTTCAACGCTGACTTGCAGATTGGTGAGGGGTGCTTTCATCTGTTGCTTCATCTACCACCTCTATCCTTCCCATTCTTTCTTTCTCTCTTTGCCTCTTTTTCTGTTCAGCCATTTCACTGATGTGCAACAGTTTCGACATTGCAAAGCTCATCACATCCAAACTATAAAGGAAAAGATATAAGATGTACTTTCTTCTTTCTTGTTCCATAAGTGTCTTGCCTCATCATTGTTCTTGGCCTGGATGTACTGGCTTTGATAGGAGGTTCAGTTATTGAACTATACCTTTGTGTTCTGTATTTCCCACCGCTTTTACTCCGGCAGGTTCGAACTTCTGTAACAGGCCATCAAACCCCAATGGAGACTGCAGTCACTTCTGTTTCCCTGCACCTTACTCTCAGCGTGTGTGTGGCTGCCCGTATGGAATGAAGTTGGCCCCGAATCAGCAGACATGCCTTGAGGATCCATCCAATGAGCCCCCTACTTTGCAGTGCGGCTCCAACTCTTTCTCCTGCTCTAATGGAAAATGCGTTCCTCAGAGTTACCGATGCGATGGTGTGGACGACTGCCATGACAACAGTGATGAAGCCAACTGTGGAGCTAACAGTAATATGTTTACACTTTATATTTCTCCTTTTTTTTGTAGAATACAGTATAATTCAGTATAATACTACGGTCTGTAAAGTCCAGTAAACTGTTATTCAATAATATGTGAGTCTTTTTAAGTAATCTGCAATTAGGTAGCAGAATCAGTATACATACTGGCTGTATTGTGGGATGCGCTGTGATATGTAGTGTGCACACACTTTCAGAACCAAATTTTAAAGTCTTTTTTTTCACACGTTTGTTGGTCCAATATAGAAATATTCTCCAGACTTCACCTTTTAATGTTAAGGTTTATCATTCTATTCATTTCTTATTGAAAATGGTAGTTTGTGACACAAAATAATAATAATTAATGAGTCTAAAAATGATTTATGGTTTTTGACAGCTTTCTACATCTAGGAATAGATCACAAAGCATAATACAAATTTTTTGAGTCAATTGTGCGGCAGTTTTACATTTGCCAATGTTGTTTCTTGGATTAATTGTCTCTCTCTGCACTCATTACACTCATTCAGACAGCACCTGCTCCTCTACCGCCTTCACCTGTGCCAATCAGCGCTGTGTGCCCAGGAACTGGCGCTGTGACGGTCACAATGACTGTTTTGATGGGAGTGATGAGAGAGAATGTCCTACTCAGACCCCTGGCACATGCCAGGCTGACCAATTTAGCTGTGCCAACCACCGCTGCATCCCGCACACTTGGCTCTGCGACACCGATAATGACTGTGGCGATGGCTCTGACGAAACCAACTGCGGTAGGTAGCTTGTGGAAGTTCATATCTGGTACTTGTGATAGTGTTTTCCTTCCTAATCAGTGTGTTTCTGTTTAATAGATGCCCTCGGGACATGCTACCCAGGTCAATTCCAATGTCCTGACCACCGCTGTATTGACCCGGCCTATGTGTGTGATGGAGACAGAGACTGTGTGGATGGGGCAGATGAGCAAGACTGTGGTAAGAGTCATTACACTGCACCATTCTACATTACACCAGCTATTATCATGAACAATAATTCAGATGCATTTAATTGTAGTAAATGTTCTCTTAGAGAGTCAATAGGCAAAATATGGTTGTCTATATATGGAGCAATGTGGCTATGGAAGGTTTGGAACTCATTTGGCACCATTTTCCAACCTCTCGTTATACCTTCAAATTTGACATTCTTGTTTGTTACTGTACTTTCAGTGTCAGTATGCATAAATGTGTGAATGAGCTCTGTTCTGATTAGCTGCCCTAAATTGTGCCCTGTTAAAACAGATATTTGGACACATAGTACTAGTATTAATGTGTTGCGTTTTGTGTCATTACAAAAATATGTTTTTACACCTTACTTATGGACTGTACGTACTAAGGAGTGAGTTTTGAACCATGTATATTTCTTTTATATAAAAAAAAAGAGTGTTTATGATGTGGGCCCTTTAAATACAGCCCATAGACTCTACATACTATAGATTGTGTCTTATTAACCTTTCTTTTTAAATTCCCTACTATTGTGCAGTTTACAACTGCACTGGCTATGAGTTCAAGTGTGCCAATGGACACCAGTGTGTCAACTCCTACTACCGCTGTGACGGAGTTTCTGACTGCAACGATCGCTCCGATGAGACTGGCTGCCGTAAGTGGGGCTTTCTCTTTTACGTATAATTTATAGGTAACATGCTGTTGTAACATTTTAATCCTAAAATACTGTCAATTCACAGTAATGTAGTGTAAAATAATAGTCTTTAACTAACTAACTACTGTGGCTTTGACCTTGTAGCCACCAGACCTCCAGGCATGTGCCATCATGAGAGTGAGTTTCAGTGCCAGTCGGACGGCAGCTGTATACCTGCAGCGTGGGAGTGTGATGGCCACCCTGACTGTGAGGATGGTTCAGATGAGCACCACGCCTGCCCCCCACGAACCTGCCCCACCTCACTCTTCCGCTGCGACAATGGAAACTGTGTGTTCCGCAGCTGGCTGTGTGATGGTGACAACGACTGTCGGGACGGTAGTGATGAACGAGACTGCCCCACACCACCGTTCCGCTGCCCCAGCTGGCAGTGGCAGTGTCCCGGTCACAGTGTGTGCGTCAACCTCAGCAGAGTGTGTGATAATACACCTGACTGCCCAAATGGAGCGGATGAGTCGCCACTCTGCAGTAAGTCAATGCTGTTCTGTTCTCTGACCTCTGAGGAGAGATTGTCCCTGACATGCAGTAAGACCAGCTTACCCAATCCTGTGTAAAGAAATTAGATAAAGATTGGGTGAAGAAAAGACTTTCAGATTCGGGTCAATTCATTATTTATTATTTTATCCTAATCCATATCACCCACAATACCTTTTTAATAAGCACTTTCAGGCAACCCTCTGCCTTCAATTCTGTATTAACAGCAGTCAGTGCTAGAATACACTCATGAAAGCAGTGGCTAGCAGACTGCAGTTTTTTTTTTCAGGATTTAAGACTTTCGAAAGAAATTCTGTTAAAGGTGCCATAGAATGCATTTTACAATGTATCCAATTGTCCATCCAATTGTAGTAGTGCTGCTGTCCTCTTGGTGTCCTCTGAGCATTGTCTGCGATTAGTTAGCTGAAGAGACTGTTACCAGATTAGCTCTCTCGCCTAGGACCCACTTAGCATTCAGTCACTTTCCTGGGTTTGGCTTTCTCTATCTGAGCTTTTCTCTTGGATGTGTAGTGAGCAGTCAGCTGAGGTAGTCCAGCTGGTTTTGGAGGAAGCGGACATTGGAGAGCAGACATGGTAAAAGCCAATCAGCTAGCTCTGCTTTTTTTTCTGGCTTTCACGTGTGTCACATGTTGAGTTTAAGCTCCCCTTCTGCCGACACTGGCACAGGTCACCAGCCTGGTTTGAGTAGCAACCCATATTTCCATAACTAGCAGCCTAGAGTCAAAAGGTGATGAGCTGCCCTCTAGTATCAATGGCACTATTTATTATTAGTTATATTTGAACTAGGATGTTGGATTTTCCCAGTTCCAAGTAGGATTTTTTCAACTGGAGCGCTCCCATTAGTGGGGTTTCCTACTCGGAAAGTCTGAAGTGCCTCAACAACCCCGAGTTCAAAATCCAAGATGGTCGCACCGCACACCAACAGTAATAAAAGCTAGGTATCATACAGTTTATTTGCACTTCTGTTTGCCAACATCTGACTTCTGCAGTAAATGGAACATAGCATATGTTCTCATGAATATGCTGTTGTGTTTTACTGTGTCGCAGCTTTAGTAAGCCTAGTGTTATTATGTTTTGAGGGCCTAAATAAAATGAATCAAGACTGTTACCTAACAGATGAAAAGACTGAGGTTCTGAGGTTCATGGTTTGTCACTTACATCAAAGTCTCATTATTCAAATATTCCAGGGAAAATACATTCTAAGACACCTTTAACTGATAATGTTAAATCAGATTCTTGATAATTAAATTAAGAAAATGATTCAGTAGGTTTTTATGTTCCTTTATTGTTCTCTTTTGTGAATGTGTGTGATATTTTTCTTCTCTTAAATAATGAAATAAATTGTCTTTTTTGTGGAAAATATCTATCATTCCTACCTGTGCTATGTACATATTATGTGGATTTGAATGAAGACTTTAATATGTGAAATCTTATGTTTCAAATCATGCATGTATGCCTCTGATCTGGTAATTAACTTTAAAGTGATCTGTGATTTCCCTTTTCCATGCTCACCCCACTGCTTTCAGATGAGCCTTTACCAGGTAGGCCAAATCCTCAATCACCCACAGTCCTCTGCATGTAGCACTGATTTACCCCAGTGTCCGTCTTACTGTGCTCACTAACTGCCCAATTATAGACAGAGTGTCATTAAATCTGAAATATTGTGTAGTGCAGTGTGTTATATCTAGTGTTAAGTACTGTAATAATGTAATAACTATAATAGTAGTCCAGATCTACAGTAGTTCTGCAGTTACTGATGATGCAGGAAAATGCACACAAGAACACTTTCATATCTTCCTTCTTCAGATCAAGAGAGCTGTTCGGACAACAATGCGGGCTGTACTCAGGGCTGCATCCAGGGTCCATTCGGGGCTCAGTGCACATGTCTAGTGGGCTATGAGCTAAGCAATGACACAAAGACTTGTGATGATATAAACGAGTGCGACCCCCCTGGCCTGTGCAGCCAGCACTGTTTCAATGAGAGAGGCTCCTTCCGTTGCCACTGCCAAGAAGGATACACTCTTGAGACAGATGGACGTACCTGCAAAGTCTCAGGTGCGAACATGTGTGTTTGTGTGTGTGTGGTTTTATACATATTACGTACATATTTTCTGACTTTGTTGGAAAATCACAAAACAGGTTTAACATACAGGACCAACAAAATGGACCCTGTAGTTACGTAAAAATAACAATGATAATACATGTAGAATGTATATTATCCACCCCCCCGACCTCCATCCTTACACTGTATAAAAATTAGTGTGGATGTGTGTGTATATGACAGTCAGAGCAATGGAGAGAGACATCTGGACTCTCAGATGTCCAGATTTCCTTGAGTCTGCCCTTTCTTGGGTATGGAATCTCCACAGCAGAAATAAGATAGACATGCTGGTAGGTTTGTGATTTGTGATGATGGTAGGACAGAAATGGGTAGAGTGGAGCTTTGCGTGATGTGAGAGGAGCTGCTGTTTTTCTGCTGCTGCCTTTTTCTCTCTGCCCTCTGATCGGATTACTACAGATAAGGCAAATAACATATATGTCAGTCACAAACTTTCGCATGGGGTAATTAGGCCTTGATAACCAGACAAAGGCTTGTTTATGACCTGCGCCACTGACATGGACCCATCCACCAGTGAGATAACCTGCTAAAAAATGTTGTCATTTGATATACCTTCCTTTTTTCGGAACATTATTCCACCACAGTGCTCCTTTTTGTGCTTCTGTGGGGCTGTCCACAGACTGCACTCATTGTCTAGTGCGGACTATTGGACATGCTGAAAAGGTGGATTTGTAGCTCTTGTAACACAGAAATGTTTCTTTTCACCATCTGACAGGATCTAGAGAGGCAGTTCTGCTGGTGGCCAGTCGTAATCAGATCATATCTGATGACATCGCCTCGCAGCCGAATGTGGTGCGCTCTCTTATCCGAGATGGCCGGAACATTGTGGCGGTGGATTTTGACTCGGTGACGGACCGCGTATACTGGTCTGATACTACCCAGGACAGAATATGGAGTGCACATAAGAATGGCAGTGACAGAACTGTGGTAATTAGACTAGGTTTCAGTAAAACCTTTAAAAAATGTCTAATTTTAAAAGCTTTAATTCATGGTCATAGACTTGATCTAGTAGCTATTGGACCAGGTTTTGCATTGACCCATAAAACTGACAGCCTTTCTTAACAATTGCAGATCTTTGACAGTGGTGTGACGGTCACTGAGAGTCTTGCTGTCGACTGGGTAGGTAGAAACCTGTACTGGACAGACTATGTTCTGGAGACTGTAGAAGTGGCCAAGCTGGACGGTTCTCATAGGACAGTGCTTGTTAGTCAGAATGTCTCCAATCCCAGAGGCCTTGTGCTGGACCCCAGGAACGGGTAAGCCCAATCAAACATAGACACACTGATCACTGTAGAACCTATAGAGCTAGAGAGCTGCTAAAATGGTTACATAGGGAATTATTACACAAATGTACACATATTTTTTTTATCTGTGTAATCACTATTATTACTATTGTCACCTTTTGAGGAGAAACCAGATCAAGATAGAGCCATGAACACATTGTGTTTAAGTAAAGACCAAGACTTTTAAGTAATCAAAAACAAGTAAAGCTGGAGATTCAAAATTTTAGTAGGTAATTATTGCAAATACAGCTGCTACAGCTGCAATAGTTCAACTATACCGACATATTTAAGATTAGCATTTACATACAGTTTCCCTGTAATATGTCATAATAAAGAATTATGAAATTGATGATAATTAAAGAAAGAATTAAATATAATATATTTAACCCTTTAACATGCATTTTTGCTGGACGGTCAAAATTAGTTTGTGATCAACCTGCTATAATAAATCTCTTTTTCGCCTGTGTTTCCATACCACTTAATAAGAATGAGTGAAAACTATTTTCCAGTGTTCACCTCATGTTTTGGACGGACTGGGGACGAAACCCTCGGATTGAGAAAGCCAGCATGGATGGCAAGCTCAGGACCACCATTGTCAGCAACAAGCTGTACTGGCCCAACGGCCTGACAATAGACTATCCCAATAGCCTGCTCTACTTTGCTGATGCTTACCTGGATTTCATAGACTACTGTGATTATAACGGAAACAACCGCAAACAGGTTCTGGCCAGCGATCTGGTGAGACATTCTTCTGCATTATTGAGTCATGTGTAATTGTTTCTGCTCTTAATTCATGTGAATAAAATTCGCCTCTTGTCTCTCAATAAAAAGGTACTGCAACACCCCCACGCAATTACCATTTTTGAGGATTTTGTGTATTGGACCGACAGATATGTCAATCGTGTGATCCGGGCCAACAAGTGGCACGGAGAGAACCAGACGGTGATGCTGTATAACCTGCCCCAGCCCATGGGCCTGGTGGCAATGCATCCGGCCAAACAGCCGGCAGGTATGACTCTGCAATTTTTAGCTGCTCTGCTTCTCACCAAAACAGCTCTGTTAAAAGGAACATTATGTGAGAATTGTTTTTTTTTGCTCCTTTGCTCCTGGGCTTTCACACCTGAACACATCTGAAACTGTTACTTTTAGGTCAATTTGCCACATATTTTTATTAAGTTGGAGTGCAGAATCTACAGGTTATCTGGGTAGATGAGGCTTTAATACAAATAATTCTTTATGCAAATAAGCTGTTATAGATTTGATTACATTTCGTGCTTTGATGAGTGAACAATTCAATCATCTCATGTTTTCTTTTGTGATTATGTTTCCTCTTGTGCAGGTGACAACCTGTGTGCTGTGAGTCCCTGCACCCACATCTGCCTGCTCTCTGCAGTTGGCCCCAGGTTTTACTCCTGTGCCTGTCCCTCAGGCTGGACGCTGGCAGCAGACCAGTTTACCTGTGCTAGAGGTCTGAACCACCAACCCCTATATATAACCATATATGTATTGTATACTGTGGGAAAGTTTTAGGCATCTTTGAACATTTGAATGAAAAAGCTCCTTATCTGGGCAGTAAGTGTTTATTTTCTCAGTAAATCAGTAATATTAGAACAAAAATAACAGTCAGCAAAAAGTAGTGGTTTTAGTTGTAGTAGTAGATTTGCCAATCATAGATTATATTTTCCAGATTTTTAAGATTTTGCCAGTCATAAATTCTTGTTACTTTTCACATTTGCAACAGTTCTAATGTGATCTGGTGGCATTACAAGCAAAAACCTTTTAAATAATGTGCTGATGTGTCTAAAATCTGCACAGTACTGTATATATCTATACTGTATATATATGTATTTAGAAGTCATAAGTCATTACATTATTACTGGAACAACATTCCAAAAAATCCCAAAAGAGATTTTTGAGTTTAATCTCTACTCTCTTTTTTCCCTCTGTGTGAATGTTGCTGTGCCTTTCGCTGTGGCCTCCCTCCAGTTAATCTCCTTCTCACTGACTGAGTGAAGTAGTCCTTAGTGACACTGGATATGTTCTGCAGTTCATGAGAAGAAGATCTTGTCAACAGCATCCCATAATCTCCTCCTCTTTGAGGGCAAATATTTACAATTGTAAATGGTCTTAACTCATCTTACGGTTGGGGTGTGCACAGACAAGAGAGCTTTAATCTGAAATCCAGAGGGTCCTCTTTGAGGCAACCGTCCAAGCACTCTCAGATTTCAGCTTTTTAACATCAATGTCAAGCACATTTTACCCAAGAGATGAATGATTACCCCAGAAGGAGAATGAGTAGAGTGCCCAGTGATCCTAATCTCTGATGACACAGCAGAACGTGCTGTCTTTGGAGAACTCTAAACCGATTCCTGCGAACGAGGATAAGCATTATGAAAATCTGGAATTTTGGCAATTTATAATCAGCTCTGTTATTTAAGCATCATTCACAAACACTGCAGAATTATCAATTAGCATTAACATTGTTTAGTAATCAGGTAGTCTATTGTTGATACTAAGGGTAATGATTTAGGCTATAACACCATTATTGCCTGTTTCTTCATTTATTCATTTATTCTTATTACATTACAACTGATGTGTTTCTGTTCAATGTGACTAGACCACTGTATGACATAGTTCTTTCATAATGTTGTCTTACAGTGGATGATCCCTTTCTGGTGGTTGTTAGGGACAGTGTCATTTATGGCATTTCCCTCAACCCAGAAGATACAAGCAATGATGCCATGGTACCAGTTGCTGGGCTACAGAACGGATATGATGTAGACTTTGATGATGCTGAGCAGATGATTTACTGGGTTGAACATCCTGTAAGCATAAAAAAGTTCTTCAGTTTGCCCAATTTTAAAAAATGTATTAAAGAAATAATCTGATCAGTTGATTGCGTCTCCTATACAGGGGGAGATTCACAGGGTTAGATCGGATGGCACTAACAGGACTGAGTTCGCTCCAGCGGCTATCCTGGGCTCTCCGGTGGGACTGGCTCTTGACTGGATGTCTCAAAATCTGTATTACACCAACCCATCCACACAGTCCATAGAGGTGAGGTTGCCCATATGTCTTAAAATACACATATCAACACATTTCTAGTTTTGCTTCTATAAATATAGCTGAAGCATCATTCTTCTCCTATGTTGTAAATATCTAATTAGTTCTTCTGAAACTGGTCATGTAGGTGCTGAGGCTGAAAGGCGAAGTGCAGTACAGGAAGACTCTCCTTACTAACAATGGTACCCCGACTGGCGCAGGCACCCCAGTTGGCATAGCAGTGGACCCGGCACGTGGGTAAGCCCCAGTTTAGCAGTGACCTGGCACAAAGGCTGATCCCCACATTCACTAGGCTATGTCAGCCTGACATGCAGTCCGCCCAGTTTATACACTCACTGCTGAAAAAACAACTGGAACAGCACTTCTCTTCATCAGGCAGCTTCAGTCCTAAGACTGCGGCAACATCAAATGCATCAGATCACCCGTTCAACATCTTAACCCTGACAACCTGGTCCACATGCTTGTTTTCAGGCTTCAGGACATTAGAATGGGTTAATTCACAGACATGATGCATGTATTCACAACACTCAGAAGATCCTACCCTATTCAGCTGTAGCAGTCAAAATGTCAGAAAGTAATCTTTCTCGAAAAATTGCTTAATATCAGATTGGATTCCACAAAATACAAGCAAATCCTGGATGTACATATCAAACCACCTTAAAAAATGAAGACAGCGATAATGATTCAAAACATTCCTCAGGACTGTCATAGATTATCTAAAGAGGCTCTCACAGCCTCTTAAATGTAACATCATGGAAAATATGTAAATGCACCATAAATTGGCTGTACAAGACAAGACAAGACAAATCTCAGAACTACAGAAGAATGGGAAAATAAATAAAGATCAGCTACAAGAACTAAAAAACATTTAGTTGTAGTTAAAATATGTCATTTGGCCATGGGTGTCCAAACTTTTGCATAGGACTGTAAGTGTACAATTACTGTTTAAACAATTTCTCAGTCACTATTTAGTCCATGCATTATTATATGCTGTGTTACAGGAAGATGTACTGGACAGATCAGGGGACGGAGAGTGGCGTTCCAGCCAAGGTGGCAAGTGCAGACATGGACGGGTCTAACGCAGTCATCCTCTACACCAACAACCTGGATCACGTGGAGTTTATCACCATCGACATTAAAGAGAACAAACTGTACTGGGCTGTTACAGGATCTGGAGTGGTTAGTTGAACTAATGTGAACCAGCACTTGTTTCCTGTTCCTGTTGTTTCTTTTTTTTTATTTAGCACACCTGATTCAGCACACCTGATTCAGCACACCTGATGTAAAATGTTTTAAACGTCTTTAAAGATTGAGAGAGGAGATCCAAACGGGTCCAACCGCATCACTGTGGTGAATGGCTTGTCCCATCCGTGGGGTGTGGCTGTGCATGGAGACTACCTCTACTTCACTGATAGAGACTTTGAGGTGATTGAGCGAGTGGACAAAGCCACAGGAGCCAACAAAGTCGTGCTGAGGGACAACGTAGCTGGTCTCAGAGTACTCAAAGTGCACTACCGAGAGAGTAAGTAAGAGTTATTAAATCTGTTATGAGTTTATAATCTGTCTTAACTGAGGCATTCCTTGGCCCCCTGTGCTCCCGTTCCTGCCTTTGATTCTTATCATGACAGCCTTATGGCCTTTTCTGGAAGTCATCTTATCCTAGATAGCCATGAGGCAATTACCAGAGAGGAATGGCTTTAAATGAAGGATCGCTTTACCAATTTGTTCCTGTCTGCCTCAGAAGGACGCTTGACTTTGTGCTGGGTAGAACCAGTGTTCTTTTGTTCCGTGACCAATGGACAGGTTCATTCATTTGGCATGGGCCAGTGCTTTCTGTGCAGCTTTGTCCAGTTAAAAACAGGAGGGGAGGCAGTTTGACTGAAGCTAATATTCATAACTACGGGTCACAACTAAAGCGCTATTGCTGAACGGTTGTAAAATTGTTCTTTGACATATAAATGGTTGGGGTTTATAAGTCTATTTACAGCCCTGTTATTTTTCTTCAGAATGAAACACACAGATTTTACATTATTTTATGGTGAGGTGGCAGCATCCAAAAACAAAATGATGAACTTTCATTGGCTAGTGTATGGCATTCTGAATGCCCATAGCTGTATAGCCTATTCTAGCATAGCCTTTAAGTCTGTAACAGGAACCTTTTGTATTTATTAATTAATTACTTACTGTATGTATTACCGGATAGTGTTGCTGTTCTCTCTGTGTCCATTCGGCATGGTGTGTGGTTAGCTAGCTGAAGAGATTGTAGTGGATTCTGATAGGGTTAGCTTTTAGCTTATAGCCTAGCACCCGGCTAGTACCTGCTCACTTAATCAACATCCCACCACGCTGTTGTTGCAGATTTCTTTTGACTTCCTTTAGCCGGCATTAGCTTATAGCTTTTTTTAGCCTCACTTTCACAATCACCTGACGTAGCTTTTCCATTAGACTTTGAAGGCTCCCGATAGTGGGCTGGATGTATGTACATTTTGGGGACATGAGCCAACACCTATGTTTTTGAGTTTTGAAATTGGCCTGTTTTATAGCTCTATTTTACTGACGTGGGTTTTTCTTTTGAAACAGTGCTTGAGGTTCACGTTATGTCACTTTAATGTTCTGAACTCCCTATTGCATATAGTTCAAGTATTAAAACCAGTCTGTAGATCTGGTTTGAATTAATTGTTTTTATGATTCTAAGGGATAAAGAAAAGTCTTAGTGACGTAACAACAAATCATTTTGCTTTTGGTGCATAAAAGCTTCAGACTGACCCCAGTTTGACCTCAGGGAACGAGATAAAGTCAAAGGCACATGTTTAGTAGAGTAGATAGTTCATGCTAGGGCTACACATTTGTAAAAAAATATAATTTTTTTTCTGTGTTCTTCTCTCTTAGCCTCAGCAGGCTCCTCTAACGGCTGTAGCAATAATGTGGGAACGTGTGAGCAGCTGTGTCTTCCTCGTCCTGGAGGCCTGTTCTCTTGTGCCTGTGCTACAGGCTTCAAACTCAAACCTGATAACAGAACCTGTGCTCCATACCAGTCCTACGTGGTCATCTCTATGCTGACAGCCATCAAGGGATTCAGTTTGGAGGGAGCTGATCATTCTGAGGCCATGGTGCCTGTGGCGGGGAGAGGTAGCAGTGGCGATTACTGTATTACTGTATTGTACTTTATTTATTATTTTTATTTATTTATTATATTATTATTTATTTTATATACAGAAGCAGAACATTTATTTAACCGGTTTTCAGTAGTGGCTATTTTGGTTATTTTAATGATTTCTTAAAGGAAAAAAATGTGTGTACAAATAAATGCTCTGCCCAATGAGTGACATACATTCATTGTAGTTTGATAACATTCAGTGATACATTGACAGACACTGTATTGATACACTTACTCAGATCTGTAACTCCTGCCAATCTGTAAATCTAGCCAGTTAGTAAAATGTGTGTGTCTGTTCAATAGGTCGAAACGTTCTGCATGTGGATGTACACATGGACTCTGAGTTTCTGTACTGGTGTGACTTCAGCAGCACAGTAGCCTCTCAGAATGGAATCCGTCGGATCAAGCCAGACGGATCCGGGTTCCGCAGCATTGTTTCTTCGGGGATTGGGCGCAATGGAATCCGAGGAATTGCTGTAGACTGGGCAGCAGGTGTGGTGTTTTTTAAAAGTTTGAGGACACCTCAATTTCACAGTGTCTACTAGTAGAATGATAGAATCTTTCAGTCTAGCTATGTTTATTTTGTTCATTTAGTAACTAGTAAAGAGGCGGGGCAAGGACGGAGACTAAGGACTAAGGAGATTAAGGAATAAAACCTAAACACAAAAGCACATGGGGAAAGTAAACAAAGCACACAGATGGGCTTGTGAAAAATATGAGGAGCTCTGCTTTTATTGGTTGGTTTATGGTTTATTGGTCTGTCCTGGGTCCTGTCAGTGTCCAGTCAGCACAATCTGGGGTTAGCCTGCTATAGGAATTGTAGCAGGGACACTCTTAGTTTAAAGTTAACAAAGGGCACAGTCAAAGACATTTATTGGCATCATTATAGCTGAAGATCCGCTCTTACTATACATACTAATGTGCATATATTTATTAAATAAAGCAGATCTGAACTGAAATTGGAACTGAAGTGTTGCTTTGATTTGAAGAGTGTCAAGAAAATGTATTATAAATGTTATGTTTTTCTCTGCCTTTCAGGGAACCTCTATTTCACAAATGCCTTCTTGACAGAGACCTACATTGAAGTGGTTCGTCTTAACACCACGTTCCGAAGGGTCCTCTTGAAGACCCAGGTGGACATGCCTCGTCATATCGTGGTGGACCCCAAAAACAGATACCTCTTCTGGGCTGACTATGGGCAGAACCCCAAGATTGAGCGTTCTTTCCTAGATGGTACCAACCGAACCGTACTGGTCTCCTCTGGCATCATCACGCCCAGAGGACTGGCTCTGGACCACAGGAACGGGTACATCTACTGGGTGGACGACTCACTTGACATGATCGCCCGGGTGCGGCCTGAGGGCGGTGAGACAGAGATTGTGCGATTTGGGAGTCGTTACCCAACCCCATATGGCATCACTGTGTTTGAGAACAACATTATTTGGGTGGATAGGAACTTGAAGAAGGTCTTCCAGGCCAGTAAAGAACCCGGAAGTACAGACCAACCAGTGGTAATCCGAGATAACATCAATATGTTGCGAGATGTGACCATCTTTGACCAGAGAATGCAGCCCAGATCAGCACAGGAGCTTAATAACAACCCTTGCATGGATTCTAATGGAGGCTGTGCTCATTTATGCTTCGCCCTGCCAGGCACTCAGACCAGAAAGTGTGCCTGTTCCTTTGGGAATCTGGCTGTGGATGGTATGAGCTGTGTAGTGTCCCGGGACGATTACCTCATATACACCACAGAGAGTACAGTCCGTTCTCTAAGGCTGGACCCTGAAGACCACTCATTGCCCTTTCCCGTGGTCAACGTGGCCCGGACCTCTGTTGCTCTGGATTATGATAGGTTGGACAACAGGATCTATTTCACTCAGAGCTCTGGAGCGGGACAAAGCAAAATCAGCTACATTAGCCTGTCATCTCCCACCTCTCCTGCTATTGTGGTGGCTTCAGGTACTGTAATGCATTATTATTATGATTTATGTAAATGTAGCTCATTTTGTAATTATGTAAATGTAGCTCAGTACAAATGCTAGTAAACCAATGAAATACATCATATGTATCATATATTGCCATATAGTTGTTGTCCAAAAACATTTTAACTCTTTAAACCTTTAAAACACCTCTAAGATGGTAACTTTACAGAACAAAGCAAAACAGTACAAACTTTTAATAGAAAGATAATTTACTGAGATAGTAATGAGAATGTTATTTCTTTTGGCCCAGTTCTATTGATCCATTTATTATGAATTGGTTACACAGTGTAAAGGACAGATTGTGTTCAAATGAATGTTCAAAAAAATATTTTTCTTTGGCCAGTGATGATATGCAGTGGGTGGATTTAACTTCTCCATGATTGTAGACTCTTGCTCTTGTTAACTCTTCCGTGAGATTTGCCAGAATAGCTTTAAACCTATTTATTGTAACCTATTTATGTATTTAAACAAAAGGGCTACAATTATGGATTCTGACATAGCAACATATACAGCACACTATTGTAGCTGAGCTTCAGCCTGTACTACTACTTAAAGTTTGAAGGGTCAAACAATGTGTTAATTGTGATAAAAACATTGTGGCGTTTTTTTTTCTTCTTATGAAAGTTAGAATAGGGTTAACTGATTCACTTCTTTACAGTAAAACCTTGCCAGTCATCCTTTTCTTCCTTGCCAGTGCTTTTAAAGGGCTACTCAGGTTGCAATGGTCCACAAATATTTCAAAATGCTCCCCCAGATAAGATTTTAATTATGTGTATGCATGCACAATGCCGGCCTTCGAACATCTTGATAATAACTGCAAAAGACAATTTAATAGATACAACTATAATATATTTCATTCACTCTATAAATATTATCATATTTCTTCTTTATATGTAGATCTAGGTGCCCCTGATGGTATTGCCTATGACTGGGTCAACAAAAGGATCTATTACAGTGACTATATTAATCAGACCATCAGCTCCATGGCTGTGGATGGATCTCAGAGGACTCTTATAGCTCATGTGCCCAGACCACGGGCCATCATGCTGGATCCATGCAGTGGGTGAGTTCCCCCTAACTTCAGCCTTTAGCAGTGATCTTTACTATTCTGCATGATTTATAGTGTAGATCTGGGACTGGATACATTATCGATCAGTAAAAAAAGTGTCTCATTAGTCACTCTAAATGATTCAGGTACATGTACTGGACTGACTGGGGCACCAATGCCAAGATCGAGCGTGCAACTCTGGGTGGAAATTTTCGGACTGAGATCGTTAACACCAGTCTTGTGTGGCCAAATGGCCTTACCCTGGACTATGACGAACAGAGACTCTACTGGGCCGATGCCAGCCTGTAAGATCTTTTTGCATCTCTGGATGTGTTTTGATATTAATACACATCATCTGTGTTATTGAATGATACCATGCTGTTAAGTTGTTATTTGATTTCTGTGTAATCAGACAGAAGATTGAGCGGTGTTCTCTAACGGGGGCTAATCGTGAGGTCATTGTGAGCACAGCCATCTACCCGTTCGCAATGACTGTGTATGGACAGCACATCTTCTGGACAGACTGGAACACACGCAGCATCTATAGAGCCAACAAGCATGATGGCTCTGACCAGCGGGTCATGCTCCAGAACCTCCCATCACGGCCGATGGACATCCATGTGCTATCCAACAGCAAACAGCAGCAATGCGACAGCCCCTGTCAACAGTTCAATGGAGGCTGTAGCCATATCTGCACTCCAGGTGCCACAAACGTTTTCCTTTTTAACTATTGCTCCTTAAATTAAAGTCATTGTTAAATATCTAGCTTGAATTTCTATTATTATTTCTATTATTATTTCTATTAAAAAAGATAACCTAATAGTTTTGATACTTTATTTTATCTATATTATCTTACACTTTATCTCTGTGCTTAGGTCCCCAGGGAGCAGAGTGCCAGTGTCCGTCTGAGGGTCGCTGGTATCTGGCTGACAACAAATACTGCATCCCTGACAATGGCACACGCTGCCAGCCTGGCCAGTTCACCTGCATGAATGGCCGATGCATCCGTGCACAATGGAAATGCGACAATGATGATGACTGTGGAGATGGCAGTGATGAGCTGGAGAGAGTGTGTGGTAAGCAATTAACCGATAGCACACTGTTGTTTTAAAGAGGCCTCATCCTCAGTTGACTTAAATCCTATTATTATTCATTGTTATTCTTTAGAGACTGAAGAGCTGAAGTGTGGTCTCACATACAGGTTGCTGTGAACTTTTAGCTCTCAGAATAGCACTCATTTTGAGAGGTTCCACCTGGGGGTGAGGGATTAAGCAAAAAGATTATGTCATGATAATTTTATCACCATGGTAGTCGCCACGGTAGTAAAATATACAGATATTTATAAAATAGAAAAACAGAATATATTGTCGCTGTATAATTAAAACATGTATCTCCAAAATAGTGACATTACAGGAAAATACAAAATGGGTCTTAACTCTGAATAGAAGTCAGTGTAATATAAGAGGTTATTCTGAGTAATTTAGAGCATTTCTATTGGTCTGTTCATCCATAATTATTTAGACAGTGTACAGCAGCGATATACACATTGACTAACTCTACACATACACTAAACACACACTATATACACTATACACACTCTCTATGTACTTTATGGCACTGTTCAGAACGTACAGGTTTAATATATATATATATAATCTGAAATGTTTACATTACTATTTACATATAGACACTGGGTAAGGTGTGAATTCAAGCATAGTGTGAGCGAGGAGGAAGTCTTTGTAGGTGCAGTGTGGTGAAACATGCTGTTGGTCGGTTGGTCTGTAGGTACTGACAATACCCACATGCTCAGAAAAACATATTGCTCATCACTAAAAGTAAATTGATTGTGAAAACAAAAAAATATTATTACATTGCCCACCTGTAGTTCCTCACTCACCTTTCGTCAAAAAAATGCATTGCATTAGTTAAGACTAACTGTAACTCTGCTTACAGTGACCCTGACAATTTTTGCAGTAGTTTGTAGGGATGTCCGAATCAGGTTATTTTACCCCGGATCTGACCGAGTCTCTTAATCCCACAGTCAAGTCACTTTGTGTGTTTCTGTGTGTGTAGTGGTACGCAGTCTGGACTGACATCTCTTGTTGTTCATTGTTTTATAGGGGGAGAATATACTTTGATTTGGGGTTCTGTAGCATCTGCATGTAGGCATTAGCGTTAGCCACCTTATGGCCCTGAACACACTGTTCAGTGGTGGTTTAAAAACAAAGAAATGCCTGTAGTTCTCCCACTCTTAAAACCAAGGGTTTCTGTGATACTTTTATATAAGTTTTAGATCTTATGTTACGCTTCCACGTAAAATAGTTCCACAGTGCAGACTCTAAACTATTTTATTTACCTTCTGAGCACCACAGTGCTGCTGGCTAGGCAATAATGTCCATTAATGGCTCCTTAAGGACACCACATGTCCGAACACTGTGTTTAAAATAAAGACTCGGAACTGGACTGGGATTAAAATAGCTGATACACTATCTATTAAGATCCTCTGTGTCTTGTTTTGCTGAGTGTCTGTCTGGGCTGCTACAGTGATTTTCGTCTTTTTTTTTTTTAGCTTTTTGGATCAAATCTACATGCTTTACTCTTATCTTTATGCTTGCTATTTCTGCCTTCTCATTTTATTTATGTGCTGCCACTTGCCGTTTTTCTGATTTCTGCTATTTAATCTTTCTCTCCAGGATCCAAGAGTGATTTCTCTTTTGGTGTGTATGATTATTCTTCTCCAATCATCTAATCATAGATGTAGACTAGTCTTAACTGAATAATCTTCCACTGCAGATTACTAATCAATAAGAAAATGCACTGCTCTTTTGCATGCAGTCCCACAAGTGGCGGCGTTTATTTCCTTATCAGGTAAAATTAGGTCTTTGAGAACCCATCACCTTTTCACTGATAGCAGTTGTGAGTTGAAAACCTTCCTGAAAAGTCTAGATTCAGTACTAGCAAGTATGATATCCATATACTGTACACTTCCCACTCCATACAACCTAACCTAATTGTGGTACTTTATAGAAGTCTTGTTTAAAATGAGGAAATCAGGATGTGAATAAAGTGTAGACTTTCAGTTCCTCTGTTTTCAAAGGCTCATATGTACTTGAACAAAGTAGCATATTTATAAATGTAAGAAGTATTTTTTATATTTGTATGCAAATCCTTTGTTGTCTATGACTGCCTGGAGTCTGCCTGAAGACATCACAAAATGCTGACTTTCCTCCCCTGAGATGCTTTGTCAGGACTTTACTGTAGACACCTTCAGTTGGTGCTTGTTTGTCTTCAATAAGTAAAAGGATGCTCACGTGCATTCCCAAAGGTCAGGTGACTGATTCGACCATTTAAAAACATGTTGTATCTCATGGTATGTTTTGGGTCATGTCCATATGTACTGCGAAGCTCCATCCTATTAGTGTTGTAGCAGTTGGACTAAATAGCAGACAAATTGTAACTCTTAAGATTTCAGAATGTATCTTGCTATTTCACATTAATAAACACCAGTGACCCTGTTCCATTGGCAGCCGTACTTGGTCACACCATAACATTGCTTCTGTCCTGTTTGACAGACAATGAAGTACTGTCTACAACTGGCTTTCTACTAGATTTTGGAGCATTGCTGTGAGGATTTGATGGCATTCAGCAACAAGATCCTTAGTAAGGTCAGGATGTTGGATGATCACCAGCCCACCCAACTCCCCAACTCATCCCAAAACTATTGGATGGAGCACCAGCACACAGTTCCACTGCTCCACAGCTTAATGCAGGGGTACCTTATACCCCTCTAAGCCTGGCATTAGACTTGGTGCCAATAGGTGCCAGTGTTTATTTTCTCCAGAGCCCTATTCTATTGGCAGTAATTTTCTATATGGACTAGACAAGCTGTGTCTGTGCCAGCAATGGCTGCAGCTTAAAGTAGCTGAATGCTTTCATTGGAAGGAGTGTCCACAAACATTTGGATATAGTGTATCATCTCATAAGTTCATAGGTCCTGCAAATTGAACACTTGGAATCAACTCCTGACCTTTTATGTCCTTCATTTGTCATGAAGTAATGAGGGAACAGGCCACACATGTCCATGAAACTCTTATTCGTCAATTGTCCATTTACTTTTGAGCCTATGAAAATGAAGGGACTATGGATTGTCATTGTTTTTTATAGAACCATTGTGTTTAGTAACATACCCTTAAGGAACCCTTGTTGTGTAGAACGCACAGTCGAAGTTACAGTCTTACTGAGACTGGAGTAATAGTGTGCAGATTCCTTGTTCTGCAGGGACTCTAAGCTCTAGGCCACCATGTCAGTTTGTTCATAGATCTGTTGCTTGTTATATTCTCAAAGAATTGTGTCTCCTTCTGGTTGTCATTGGCAGCCTTCCACACGTGTGAGCCCACAGTGTTCACCTGTGGAAACGGCAGGTGTGTGCCGTACCACTACCGCTGTGATCACTACAACGACTGTGGGGATAACAGTGACGAGGCAGGCTGTGTGTTTCGTCAGTGTGACCCTGACACAGAGTTCACCTGCAACAACGGACGCTGCATTGCACGCGAGTACGTGTGCAACGGCATCAATAACTGTTTCGACAACGGAACTTCAGATGAACAGAACTGCGGTACGTCTGATGAAAGATGTCTGAATCTCCTGCTGAAATATCGTTTAGAGTTATCGCTGTTAATTATTGTAATAGTTCACTAATCACATCGGTATTTTGGGAATTAATCGTACAGTTAATTGCCAAATCTGTGCATATTTTAATGTTTAAAAAATAACACACACATACAATTGCCTCATTGTGCCCTCTTGCTCTCTAGCTGAAAGAACATGCCAGCCTGAACACACCAAATGCCAGACCACCAATATCTGCATCCCACGCTCCTACCTATGTGATGGGGATAATGACTGTGGAGACATGAGTGATGAGAGTCCCACACATTGTGGTGAGTCATGCAGCATACAGGTTTAGATCAGACCGGAGAGACACCCTGGTTTTTGATTGTGGAAAATGGAATGTGTATTTTTTATGGTGCATACACACAGAGTTTTTGTGATCGATTGGCCATTTCACTGGACACAGATTAAGACTTACTTTGGACTGAATTACACATTCAGGTGTAATCCTTTATTAAATTTCCTTTTTAGTCCAGGATTACATTTAATCTGTGTCCAGGAAACACTCTGATAAGTTTAAGGTCAGCTGGAACAAATCCGGGTTGAGTGAATTCATGGCAAATTGGGGGTAAATTGTTTTTTATGCTTGATTTGTGAATGAGTTTAATTAGTTGTCGACTTTGCTACACTGCATAGCTCAATTAATCAAAGCTAGCTTTGTGCTACAACTACAGGCTAATCTTTCATACACTGGAAAAACAGTGGCTTACATTTTTATGTGATTCAGATCAGTCTCAGTGCGTCACACTTAAATAAAATTGTTGCACAATTCTGGTCAAAATAATTAATCTTATAGACTGCAGTTGTTATTTGTGTTAACAAGTTTGAATTATCTACATTCAGAGCAACAGTTCTTGGGTAAAATGGCATAAAATGCGATTTTTTTAATACATTTTGCTTTAACATGAGACTTTTTACTGAGGAATAATCTGTTCTACACGATTAGTCTCAGAGCTTTTTGGTTGAGTGTCCAGTGTTGAGCTGTTTTGAAGGATGTGAACCACTGAAAGGCTTTCCTCTGTCTCTCCCTTCAGCTTCGTCTACATGTTCCCAGAATGAATTCCGTTGCACGAGTGGGCGCTGTATTCCTGCACACTGGTACTGTGACGAAGGCACGGACTGTTCAGATGGTTCAGATGAACCCTCCACCTGCAGTGAGTTCAACACAAAAGCCTATTTTAACACTGCATTCCATACCTCCTGTGCACCTAACATGTTCTTTCAATCAGCTTCATCATCCGGATTATCGGTTTTAGAATCTCTATAAACTTTTCAACAACAAGGAAAAAATAGGTAATTATAATGCACAGGAAGTGTAATTATCTGATATTCAGTAAGAGTTTTTAATTACAAGCCCCAGTGATTTCTCTGGTCTAAGAGATGTAGAACAAAGGCTTTACGGGAAGCTGCACTGAGTGGACTTACCAGAACTAAGCAGTGTTAGTCATCACTATTATAGTGCAATCAAAACTGTGATTGTAATCTGACTATGTGAAGGATTAAGCAAGTGAGAGTTGTGCTAGAGGAATAATACAAGAACAAGAGGAATATTACTTCACTGGTTTATTTCTCTCTCATTAGGCATAATAGGCATTTTAAGTACAGAGGCTCCTAGTTTTAGATTACTGTCTATTCTTACATTTTCATTAAAACCTGATGTTATCTCAAAAGATTTTAGGGTAATTTTACCCATGAGAAGCTTCTATTTTCACAGACTAATCTTCTCTTCTCCATAATAATGTGGTATAGACAGTAAAGGAGTATGGATGTGCATGTGTAAAGTGCATGTGCATTGTGTAAGTACAAAGTGAACCGTTTTGTAAAATGGTAGCAGTTAAAAAAAAGGTAAAAAATGTATTTTTAAAGGGTTTAAAAAGCTTTAAGTGCAGTGTTGGCTCAGTGGTTAGAGTGCTGGGTATTTTATCACAAGCTTAAACGTTTGATACCCAGGTCTGCTACGGGGCCACTGTTGTGCCCTTAACCTCTATTCTTCTGGGATACGCTAAAGAACACTCTAAAGTGTAATTGAAAATAATGCCACATTATTACATCAACTTTAACCTTAAGCCTATCATAGGCAAGACATTTGAAATGTTAATTAATAAGATTTGAATTAAGAAAAATACTTTGCTAAGGATGTCTGTGCCGGACAAAAGTAGTGGGACACCTGTTCATTCACTGTTTCTTCTGAAATCAAGGGTATTAAAAAAGAGTTCATCCTGTTTTTGTTGGAGTAACTGTCTCTACTGTCCAGGGCAGGCTTTCTACTAGATTTTGAACCATTGGTGTGAGGATTTGTTTGCCTTCAGCAGCAAGAGCGTTAGTGAGGTCAGGATGTTGGATGATAACTCCCCACCTCTTCCCCAATTCCCAACTCCCACTGTTCCACTGCTCCACAGCTCAATGCTGGGGGGCTTTATACTCCTCTAGCCCACGCCTGGCATTAATTATGGTGCCAATAGGTCCTATTCTATTGGCAATACTTCTCTACAGGGATTAGACAAGCTCTATATGTGTGTGTGTGTGTTTGTGTGTGCAGCTGAATGCATTTATTACAAGGAGTGTCCACAAACACACATTCTTTGCTGGTGGAATGAATAGTTAAATGTAAGTTACGATAATTAATGAAGAGTTTGTTTGTAGCACTGATGCTGCAGTAGTATGAGTCAAGTTTTGAGACTGTGTGTGTGTGTGTGCGCGTGTGCATGAGGCCTGTGGTCAGTCCAGCCTCCTATTGTCTGCCACATTCCTCCTCAGTGGCACTGGCTAGCCTCCTGTCACACACACCCCTCCTCCTTTGTTCAGCCATAATTATAGTGGCCCTCATTGGCTTTTGTTGAGGCAGAACACAAGAGATAGGAATGCAGCACCACAATGCTTTTTCTCTCTCTTCTTTTTTTACCTCCCAAGTGCCAATATATTAGATGAATGCTGTTAGGATGTGAGCAAGGTCTTCACCTTAGTCGCTTTTGTTAAAAAGCTTGGACATGACACTCTTTCAGGCTCAACTGCTCCTTGTTGAAGCATGTGTTGTTGTGGTGTTTGTGAACCCTGCAGCCACCATGGTGAGGACCTGTAACTCGGACCAGTTCCGCTGTGATGATGGCAGGTGCATTGCATCCTCCTGGATCTGTGATGGGGACAATGACTGCGGTGACATGAGTGATGAGGACCAGAGGCACAACTGTGGTGAGTGCACACTTCCCCCCTCTTACTTTCCTTTTACTCCTCAAAAATAGAGGGTCTGTAGGAGCCCCACAATTCAGTTTTTCAGCGTTACAACTACACATCTTACAGATTATGAGCAAAGTGAATGCTTAAAAGCATGTTAAGATTAATAACAGAATCGGGTTCACAATTTTGATTCTTCCCTTCTCTTTAATGAAGTTCCTATCTCTTCCCCTCTAACACTCTTCCCATCTTCTCTTCTCTTCTCCTGCTGTAGATCAGACCCATAGCTCAGTAAAAGTGTGCAGTAGGGCCTCTCTGGCTCGTGGCTGCGGGTCTGGAGCTTTAGTGCAAGGAAGTTGCATTCCTGATTTCCCCTGCCTCACTCGCTGCTTTGTGGTAGTATTTCCTGGCTGGGACTCTCTGGTTCACCGCTGCCATGTGGTCTCTGTGCAGTGTAAATGCTCAAAACAGAGCTAAAAGAGCTCGGAGCCAGAGTTCACTCAGTTGGCACCTGGCTAATTTGATTCAGTTGAAACCCAAAGGATGCTTTAAAATGTTGAAATGTGTGAACAAGTGCAGGAAAGGAATGTTATAAAAAACTGATCTCTAAACAGTTATGGCTCATTGTAGTGCACCGTCTACACTGTTATATACTGTATAACAGTTTAGCGCAGTAAATGCATGGGCACACAGCCGTGGGTTTAGATTCATATCATTGTACTACAGTCATGGTTATTTCATGAGCATGTTTTAATTAAAAACATTTGCCACAGAACACTGATCTGTCTATTTTTTTGTCTATCTATCCAGCAAACCGAACTTGCTCTCCTCTGGAATTCACCTGTGTGAATAACCGCCCCCCACAGCGGAAGTGCATCCCCAGGGACTGGGTGTGTGATGGGGATGCAGACTGCTCAGATGCGTATGATGAGCATCAGAACTGCACACGCAGATCCTGCTCTGCCAACGAGTTCACCTGCAGCAATGGACTCTGCATCCGCAGCTCCTACAGGTCAGACAAGCTAATTAGAGCTGGACTACTTTTCTCAGCTCAGCTTTACACCTGTAGCTTCCACAAGTTACACAAAGCACTATTTGGCTGGCCTTCTGGTTTGGTTCAGGCATGGTGCCAACAGGTTCATGTCTATCTGCTCCAGACAGTCGTATTCTATTGGCAATACTTCTTTACAGTGTGTGTGTGTGTGTGTGTGTGTGTGTGTGTGTGTGTGTTTGCACATCTGTGTCCACAATGGGTGCAACTAAAAGTAGCTAAACGCAGTCATTAGAAGAGGTATCCATAAACATTTTATAATATTTTATAACTGCTCTATAAAAAGTAGTTTTTACCAGCCAATTAGCATTTGGAACATGTTTGTAAAGTATCTCACGAAGGCCAAGAGTATGAAATGTGACAAATCAAAAGAGGATAGTGCAAGAATCAGGAATAAGATATTCAACTTTTATTAAGTAGTTTCAGTTTATTTTAATTCTAACATATAATTATGTATATAATTATTCAAACAGTATAATTAAGGAAAAAACATATTTGAAGACTGTCTGTATAACATTTATACAATAGAAATGCATTTATTTAGAAGCTCTGAGTAATAGTACTGCATCTGTTTTGGTAGGTGTGACCGGCGTAACGACTGTGGGGACAGCAGTGATGAGCAGGGCTGCACATACCAGGCATGTCAGCAGCACCAATTCACTTGTCAGAACGGCCGCTGTATCTCGCAAGACTTTGTGTGTGATGGTGATAATGACTGTGGTGATGAGTCGGATGAGCTGGACCACTTGTGCAGGACCCCGGCCCCTACCTGCCCTCCTGGCAACTATAGGTGTGAGAACGGAAACTGTGTGTCAGCCAGCCAGGTCTGCGACCACAGCGATGACTGCAATGACAACAGTGACGAGAAAGGCTGTGGTGAGGATACATCCCTTAACCCAATTTCACACTGAAGTGGAGTATGAGTGAAATATGTAGTATCAATTTGCATGACCATGCAACATTGCCAATACTTAAAAGTTCTGGTGTAGCGTTACCCCTCTCATATTTCATCCTTGTAGGCATTAATGAATGTACGGACCCCTCCATGCACCACTGTGATCACGAGTGCACGGACACTCCAACCAGCTTCGTCTGCACCTGTCACCCTGGTTACCGCCTCATGTCTGACAACAGGACGTGCGACGATGTGGACGAGTGTTTGGACACGCCGAGTGTGTGCAGTCAGATCTGTGAAAACACTGTGGGCTCGTATGTGTGTAAGTGCGCCCCAGGCTTTCTGCGCGAACCGGACGGCCGCAGCTGCCGGCAGAACAGCAACATCAGCCCCTACCTGATCTTCAGCAACCGCTACTATTTGCGGAACCTCTCTACGGATGGAGAGGCCTACTCACTCATCCTGCAGGGCCTGACCAGCGTGGTGGCGCTGGACTTTGACCGTGTGGAGAAGCGGCTGTACTGGATCGACGTGAGCCGTCGGGTGGTGGAGAGGATGTTCTTTAATGGGACAGGCAGAGAGGTTGTGGTAAACGGGGTCCTGCATGGTGAAGGCCTGGCTGTGGACTGGGTGGGTCGGAAGCTGTACTGGGTGGACAGCTTTTTGGACTGCATCAAAGTGACTGAGTTGGATGGGCGCTTTGAGAGGAAACTGGCTGAGCATTGTGTGGATGCAAACAACTCCTACTGCTTTCAGAATCCAAGAGCCATTGTGGTGCATCCGAAGTTTGGGTAAGCTGCTGAAATTTGTCTGTTACTGAACTACTGATCTGTTCTTAATTCAGAAATTATACATTTGTTTTTAATATGAATTCTGTGCCTTATTTTTAGATATGTGTACTGGACCGATTGGGGGGATGACGCATTCATAGGTCGTGTTGGGATGGATGGTGGCAACAAGTCTGCCATCATCACCACCAAGATTGAGTGGCCCAATGGGCTGACCATAGACTACACCAATGACATGCTCTACTGGTCTGATGCTCACCTCAACTACATTGAGTAAGATAAATGTTAGATTGCTCTGCAAGATGGGCTGTATGCATCACAGACTTCTTCCATCTCAATCTTATTGTTGAGAAAACAGTTTTAACCTTTAAGTTTGTAATGTTTATTACCATATTGCATCATAACATAATTTACTAGATATGAACAATTATAATGAAGTCATTTCTATATCAGCAGGCATGAATTAGACATGTCTGAACTTTTTTTTTTTATCTGGATCTGTACAGTAAAACAAACATAAAATAGCTATTGCTGTAATTCTAATCCAAATTACTACATTTTATAAATTATTTTTATTATACATTTTATTGCTCTGCATCAATATTGGATTCAACAGATAATGAACATGAAATACCTACTGATTACATACATTTATCTCAGCAATAAGCTGTGCTTAATGCTTTTGATTGTAAAAGTAACAGGAATTTCTCATTTTGAAGAAAGTAGTTGAGATCTTGTGAGCTAATTTGAAGAACAAAGCATGGTTTCAAAATTCTCCTGGACTCCCCCGTCAGCCAGTGCATAGATTTGTTCAATTCCATCACCAGCTCACTGGATTTAACATCATTAAGCACTGATTTACCAGACAAGGTGTTGGATTATGGCAATAAATAATACTAGACTCTCATGAGGAGAGCTGTGGAGATGTTTAATGAACAAAGTGGTGTAAATCCACAACATTTTGTATTAATGTTATTTATATTTATTTTAATATTAGTGTCTTACTGCCCAAATAAGGAGATTTTAGAATTTTTCACAGCAGCCCATAGCAAAATATCATGCAAATAAGAATAAGCACAAATGGCTTTCTATTAAACAGTAATACCTTGGCTCGACACTCGACACCCAGGCACTTTTTTGCCCCATAAGCAAGGCCCTTCATCCTCTCTGCTCCCTGCTGCCCACCACTCTGGGCATGTGTGCTTACTGTCCACTGTGTGTGTGTTTCACTGGTGTGTATGTGTGTGTTCACTGCATGGATGGGTCACAAATGGTGAATATGGTTGTCGTGTCTTGTCAGTTAAATGATGGATATGTCTGGTTCATAAAGCAGTACTTTTTTCTGTCTGCAGGTACTCGGACCTAAATGGCCATCACCGCCACACTGTGTATGATGGCGTGCTCCCTCACCCGTTTGCATTAACTGTGTTTGAGGACACGGTGTATTGGACAGACTGGAACACCCGCACAGTGGAGAAAGGCAATAAGTACGATGGCTCGGGGCGCCAAGCTCTTGTCAACACCACCCACAGACCCTTCGACATCCACGTGTGTCACCCCTACCGCCAGCCCATAGGTAAACCCAGGACAGAGTAACTCAAGCGGGGTGCAATCACAAGCTCCTCTGTGTTCTCACATCCTCTTCGAGCTATTATACCTGTTATCTTTGATCATTATCTCTTCCTTTAAACGTCTACTTAAACCGTTTTAGAGTGCGTGCCAATATTTACACAGACAGAGACAATGCAGTGAGTGTTTTCTCTTCTCCCCCTCTTCAGCAAGAGAAGAAAGACAATCCCTTTTATCAATACTGCATTTTGCCAAGACAGATAGCTTCTAGTCTTTAGATATGCTCTTCGTTTTAAGAGGGGATGTACCTCTGTTGTAAGAGACAGACAAACCCCTGTTTCTCTGCACTCTTAAAAATAAAGGTGCCAAAAGGGCTCTTTGGAACAATGCCATGGAAAACCTTTTGGTACCCTAAAGAATCGTTCAGGTGAACAAGCATGAAGAACTTGTCCCTCACATAATGTAGATTTCATACAATGTAAAAAACACATCTTATATGTAGTGCAAAATGGGTCTTCTTGTAATTATCCATTAAATTATTTATTAGGGAACCAACAATGGTTCTTCAGAGGCAATGCTGCTCCCAAGAACCCTTTACGCACCTTTATTTCTGCAGTAAGTCGCAGTGTAACGGCTTATGTCTTTTTCTGTCTGCAGTAACCAATCCCTGTGCACTGAACAACGGAGGCTGTTCACACCTGTGTCTGCTCAAAGCTGGAGGGCAGGGCTACACCTGTGAATGTCCTGATCACTTCTTGACCGTGCAGATAGGGGGTGTGGCCCGCTGTCTCCCCATGTGCTCCAGCACACAGTACAGATGTGCGGACAATGAGCGGTGAGAACCTCAAATACCTTCCCATAGAATATGGTTTATGTGTCATGGTTTGGTCAAGGGCCCTTCTCACTGAGTGACTGTCCCCTCTTTTATCTATGACCTATGTAGTTGTATCCCCATCTGGTGGAAGTGTGATGGTCAGCATGATTGTAGGGACGGCTCTGATGAGCCCTCCACGTGCCCCCTCCGCCACTGCAGACTGGGCCAGTTTCAATGTAATGACGGGAACTGCACCAGCCCGCATTTCCTGTGTAACTCTAACCAGGACTGTCCTGATGGGTCTGACGAAGACACTGTGCTGTGTGGTATGAAAGACCTTGATTAGATCATACTGTCCTGAAGTCCTGTGTTGTTTACTACAGACAGTTACATAGTTTCTCACCAAGCTACATCTGGCTTATTCCCCTCTCAGCCACCCACCAGTGTGAGGCGCACCAGTGGCAGTGCAATAATAAGCGCTGTATCCCAGAGGCCTGGCAGTGTGATGGGGAGAATGACTGTGGAGACAACTCAGATGAGGACCCCTCACACTGCTCCAGCAGAACCTGCCGCCCCGGTCAGTTCAAGTGCAGTAACGGCCGCTGCATTCCACAGAGCTGGAAATGCGATGTGGATGACGACTGTGGAGACAACTCTGATGAACCCATTGACGAGTGCAGTGAGTGAAACCCTCTATAGCAGAATATAGTTATGTAGTAGAATGCTGAATCATTTGTCGTAGTTACTAGGAAAAGTAAAAAAGTCCAGAGCTTAGAGCTTCTGTTATGCTGTGGGTTCTTAGAAAACAAAGGAAACATTTTTTTAAACACAAAATAAGCTGTGCAAAGAATTAACATTTAAAATATATCCTCTTGAGGACCTGCTCTGTGTTGCTGATTGATTTGTGTAATTTTTTTAGTGGGTCCAGCATTTCGATGTGATAACCATACCGAGTTTGACTGCGTTACCAACTACCGCTGTATTCCTCTGTGGGCTCTGTGCAATGGACACAATGACTGTAGGGATAACAGTGATGAGCAGAACTGTGGTGAGTGTAACACACAGCAGCCAGCAACTACACAGGGCGTGCTTTTTTTACATAACAACCCCATACCTCACACACATATTTATGATAGAATTTATCACCTTATGAATTTAACACCCTATTTAGTATCACCTATCATCTAAAATCTGTTGCATCAATGTAAGTGAGTATATAATACAATTTTAAAAATCACTGTAGCACACAGTATTTTTGTTTGAATAATGCATTGCATGATTTCATGGATTTCTCACTCATTACTGGAAAAGTTCACCAGACAGAATTAGAGTATAGAAATCTATACTACACATATCTATAATACTAATACTAGAAAACTGAAACCAAGCTTAGTTTTTCACACTAGCTCACATGATATCAGTGACTTCCTTCACAATAATACATTCACGTTCTTCTTTACTTTCTAATAATACTTTCTGTATTAATGTTTACTTTGATCTATTGCAATGTGTTTGTACTGGTAAAACACACTTTCTTAAAAGATAAGTGATTTTTAAATGATGTGCAATGTGTAAATATGTGCTATATATCTTGTCATTGTCACACAAAACTCTTTGTTTTGACATGTTTCACTTTTTGACATAATTTGAGTTTGAGATGTATGATTTTTTCAAATTGTCATGATTGGAATTTTATTTAAAGTGTATATTATGTTTTTTTCCTTCTCATGCAGTTTTGCAATTTTTTACCTTATAGCAATCATGTAATATCTGTTTTATGGACATTATACAACAGATATAGGACACTAAAAATAGTGATAAAACTATATAAGCAATATTGTGGTATACATAAATTTCACCCATCACTAAATCCGTGCATTACAGTGACTTTGCTTTGTTATGCCTGGTTGTTTTATTTCTTACCAATCTGAATTCAACCACTGCGGACGCTTTCTGGAAACAGTGAACTATTATAGAATTCTGGGGGCAGATTAAACGTATTGTGTTGTTGTAATGTAGCACCATATACCACAGTGAGTGATTGCTATTAAACAAAAGAGTGAATTGCTTGACCTCATCTATCAAAAAATGGTTCCTTGGTCCATGAGAATTAGTGGACCCGCCTACACACAAAAGAAAAGCAATTTGTTCTGGTTGATTTACGGCATTTTACTCAGCGGTCACTTCCTAAAGCCTTTTATTGTCCTCTCTTGTGGGTGTGATTTTTCAGGAGATAAGTCTGCTCTCTGGACACAGCTGGGCAGCAAAAACAGAGTAGATGCTGTATTCCTTAACCTACTGTCTTTCTGTGAGAACCACACTAACACCATGTAAAGATATGGCCAAAGAAGGGGAAACAGTGATTTCATGGAAAGTAACTGTTGACCCATATTATATAAAAGTGCCTTTTTGTGTAAGTGGTGATGAATTGATGAGCAGCTATTCATCCCATCACACTTCAGGAGTACATTAGTAGGAGAGAAGCCCAGGCCGGCTCTGATGAACGAGCCCTCTCTGACCTCTCTCCTTAACCCCTCTGCTAGCCTCCGACTACAGCACAGATTTATGGGTGGTGTGTTTGTGTGTTTCTATGGGTATACGTTGATGTCTGTGTCAGGCACCAGAGTAGTCCACTGTGCGTGTCTGTAGTAAGGTGTGATTAGTATAGATGTGTTGGTTGTTGTCATATGCTGTTTGTATGTTTACATAGATGGATTTATATGCGTATTATCAATACATGTATGCATTTATGCAAGCTGTCAGTACAGGCTGATCTCTGTGTTTTGCGGTCTGACCCTTACTCACTCTCTTACACACACACACACACACACACACACACACACACACACACAGACCCAGTCCTCCCATGTCTTATCAGCTCCCCCCACTCCATTAGTGCCATCCTGCACAGAGAGGAGAGATCTCCTTAATCTGAGTGTAAGAATGTACCGCTTGGGCCAGGTGGGGCACCTCTAGGACTCGGGGTGTGTTTGTCTGGGTGATAGTGTCCTGCTTCTTGGTGTCTGTGTGATAGTATCTTGTACTTCTCTCATCTCTCGTTTTGAGTTGTTTCTCTATGCTGTTTCTCTTTTCTCTTCTTGCTCCTTCTTATCTGTTTTCTCCTCTTTTCGCTTCTTCTCTTCCTTTATTACTTCTCGTTTTGTCTCACTTCTTCTATTCTCATCTCTTCTCTTCTCACTTCTCTTCTCTTCCCTTCTCATCTTTTTTCTTCTCTTCTTTTCTCTTTTTTCTCGCTTTTTCTCTTCCTTTATCACTTCTCTTTTTGTCTCACTTCTATGATCTCTTTTCTTCTCTTTTCTTTTACTCTCTTCTAGCTTTTTCTCTTTTTTTTTCTCTCCTTTCCTTTCTTCTCTTTTCTTGTCTTCTCTTCTCTTTCTTTATCACTTCTCTTTTTGTCTCACTTCTTCTCTTTTGTTTTTATCTCACTCCTTTTTTCATGCCACTCTCATTTCAATGACCAGTTTTGTTTCTCTTCTTTTCTCTTCTCTTCTCTTCTCTTCTCTTCTCTTCTCTTCTCTTCTCTTCTCTTCTCTTCTCGCTGCTTGTCTCTTCTTTTCCTTTCCATTCTCTCTTCTCGTCTTTTTTTAAACGTGCCATTTCTTTTCCGCTCCTCTGTAGCATGTCTGCTCTGACTCACTGGTCAGTGTCTGCGGGGGTGTTTGTGTGTGCACTCCCGTTACCACTTTCATCCTAACTGCAATTAAATCCAGGGTTGTGTCTCCCTTCAGAACCCAGTACAGTTATCATCATGTCTTTATTAAACTGCTTCCCACTAGGTGCTAAAAAATGTCTAATTTATCAGGCCTGTCTGCAGACTCAAACTGTAAAATCAGTTCTTAACAACTTGACAACAAAAATGAGAGATAAAATAATGTGTTCCAACTTGTGCTCTCATTTGCAGAACTGTGGAAAAATCGAAACTGTATTTAAAATTATGTCTGGGCAATATGGCAAAAATACTATCATGATATTTAAAGACATTTTCATGACACATAGTATTTATTACAATACATTTAATCACAAATACATCAGTAGCAACAGTCTCTTAGAAACTACTGTTCAGATACTGAGTACCGAGATTTATATTCAACATCTGCTGCTCTTCATCTAATTAAACCAGTCTAATTACACTGTTTGTAATGAAGCTCACAGTTGATCAGTTTTCTTTAAGCACTAACTATATATTCAATATGCTTAGAAAAGCATATTGTGTATCACAAGAACAGAATTTATCACAACACAAATACAATATTGTCATATTGCCCAGGTCTATTTAAAATTGTATTTATTTGCTAGTGTGTTATTTATCTGGTAATAAGTGAATATATTAAATACTAATATTAGAATGAGTACAAAAAAAAATTAATACAGATTTCATGTGAGTCCGTCTGTTCAGGCCAGTATTAAGCCCAGTATTATTTAAAGTTATCATCCAGTCCCTGGTTTTGCTTATAGGCGCTTCACTACCAAGTGCCCAGGTGCATTTTCTTAAGTATATTAAGTTGTTCATTGGTTTGTAAATAGTAAGTGATGTAATGTGACGGTGGCAAAAAATGCAACCCTGTTATTTTGTCTCAGAATGAAAGTTAGAGATGAAGAGATTGTAGCCGGTTAGCTTTTAGCCTTTCACCCACTCACTTCCCCCTGGATTTGGCCTTCTTTGGTTTACACACATTTTCTGAAAGCATGCCTCATACTCTCAGAACTCTACACACAAATCGAAAAACACACACACAATGGGCAAAACCCCTCAATTCTCCTGCAAAATGAAACTTTACATTCAAAACAATGTTAAATTTTCAAAATGGTATTTTGTTTTCAGGTGACACACACAAACCATTATATGAATAGACATTTATAAGAACCAGTTGAACACTGATGTGCTCAATGGAAAACACTATGATGAATTGAAAACACTTCATCTCCATTCATCATAATGACTTAAAGGCCTTTTATTGTTCAGTGTTACACTTACTACAGACAGTACCAACATAAGTGTGTTGCAAAATATGTGTGTTAACATGTGTGTTAAGTGTTTGCTCATGTGAGGAGTCAGTGTGTATAGTAGGGCACTTAACTTTGAATAACAGTGTGTTCCTTGTGAAAACAAGAGATTTCCTTCATGACAATTGTGTGTAGTGTTTTGAAAAAAGTGTGTTTTAGAACTACATTTGAGTGTAAAGCAGGAGTTGTGCTTGTTGTTTAGCAGAATTGGTTCAGGGGGTTGGTGCATGAGTTACATGTTGTGGTCATTGTGTTTCAAGTATCAGTATTTGTGTGTAAACAATCAAGAAAAACTGTAAAAGCATGTCAGCTAGTGTTAGCTATTAGCCTAGCATGAATCCCAGCTTGCTTTCTAGCTTTTGATTAGCTGTTAGCCAAGTTTGAGCTCAGTTTCTGTGGATGCTGGTCTAGTTTACATACAACCTGTATTCCCAGAACTAGCTTTTGAGTTTGGAGGAAATGGTCTTTCCATCATCAACCACACCGTATTCTCCAAGTCATTGTTGCATCCATCCATTTTGACAGCTTTGCATAAGGCCTTTACTTGTGGGCTGGATGTATGCATGTTGTGGCTTAAACATAATGAGTCAGAAATGATTACAAAACAGGTCGAAGGTTTGGTTTTGGAATTGGTCAATTTTGGTTTTGCTGGATTTTCTTCAGAAAAAAGCTACAACAGTATTTGAGGTTCAGGGTGTGTCACTTCTATGTACAGAACACTCATTATTCAACTAAGACTAAGAATCGAGCTGCTTGTTTATTTTCTTTGTGAATGGGTTGACACTTCCATTAAAAGAGAATGTATTCTCACTTAACTTATCTGGTTAGATAAAGTCTATGAATGAATGACCTGGGCATGTGTGTGTCTATGACTTGTGTGTTAAAACATGACCTCTGTGTTGTGTTTGTAGAGGAGTTGACCTGTGACCCTGCTGGAGATTTCCGCTGTGATAACCACCAGTGTATCCCCCTGCGTTGGAAATGTGACGGAGACAACGACTGTGGGGACGGGTCAGATGAACGGAACTGCAGTGAGTACCTCACACAGCCTGTAGGTGCCTCCAGAACTCAAGCCTTTTCCTGTAGTTTTAAATACAGGACAGCACTGCTCACTAGATAACCAGTTAAACTGTCCGTACCCTCAAATGTCCACCAAACAGCAACTGTTACAATTTCTTTTTTTTAGGATATGAGCATAAATTGCCACTGAGCTAATGAGACGTTGGAGGTTGTAACTCAATTTTATCAACATAACAACATTTCGAGTCAACTGTTTCTACAAAAGAATGCATTTGAGGCTCAAGCATTTCTTAAACATGGACTGATACATTTTTGTTTCTCTCAGTTATGATATTCTGCACTTTAATCTTGAAGTGCAGAATAATCCCAGGGTTCAGTCAGACCTTCTTCCTTCTTCTTATTCATATAATTTCAATTACAGGACAATGTGGAATAAAAGGAAAGAGAAATTTATTGTAAAGAGATTGAATACAGTCCTCTCACAGTCCAACACTCCACTCTTAGGGATAGAAAAGACAGAGTGAAGTGAAGAGAGGTTGAACAGTTAAGTAAGAAAAAAAAGAGTAGGAGAGAGAGAGAGAGAGAGAGAGAGAGAGAGAGAGAGAGAGAGAGAGAGAGAGATGACAGATGTAGAATGAGAGTTCTTTTGCTTGCATCTTACTTGCAAGCTGAAGCAGGGTGTAAACTGACTCTGTGATGAGGGCTGGGAGTGGGGTGAAAGGATGGTGGGTGCCTGCGCTAAATCACTGAATAGTACTCTGAAAGAAGCGCTGATTTCTTCAGCACTTGTCTCTTCCCCCCACATAAGAGCTGCCGTGTTGCACAAATTTACTCCCCCTAATGAATTCAGCTATGAACTCACCTCCGAAAAATGGCCTTCAGAACAGAGGGGCTTTCTGCAACTGTGGTGAGCTGTGAAAAACAACCTTTGGCTGATCAGATAACCCTCTAATCCTGTAACCAAGGGAAGCACAACTTGCATCTCTTATCAACATCAAGGTTTTGTAAGTATATGGATTTACGGCAGGGTGTTTTGTTATCACTCCGTATATAACAACGTAATTATTGTACATTCCTATCTTTTATTTGTACAGGAAATTAAGTTTAGATCTGTAGTGTATATCAATGAAAAGATGACATGTAAGATCCAAACATGGCTCATTCAAAGGGGACAGTGACAATGATAAAATGAAGCCATTCCGAATTATTAACAGACAGGGGCTGGTCATAAAAATAACGCACTGATTTTGTGCTGATGTTAGTGCCAGTGGAGGCTTGGAACTCTGCAGGAATTGAGTTATTGAGTCAGCAAAGCATTGACAACTTTTATGCACTATGCTCCACCACACTCAGCGACCCCGCTCTATAACTATACATGGTCTGACAATTTTGTGGCTACGGTTCCTAAACCCTTCCACTTTTTAAGAATACCACTCACAGCTGATGAAGGGATATCTAGGAGAGAGAAAAATTACACCAACTGACTTTGGTTGCAATGGTTGCATCCTATTACAGTCACTTGAAATCACTGAGCTCTTTAGAATCACCTGTTCTTTCACTAGTGTTTGTAGAGGTAGACTGCATGGCTAGGTGCTTAATTTTATGCACCTGTAGCAGTAGGACTGAATAATACATCTGATGTGTCCCAATACTTTTGCCTATATAGTACATTAACAAACATAGGCAGGCAATAAAGAAAAATAGATATTGCACATTCTGAATTATTAACAAACATGGGATGACCAGAAAGAGAAATAAGACATTCCGAGTTATTTACGAACGCAAGTTGACCACACACTTCACCCGAAACAGTTACACTCCATCGGCTACTAATGAGCAGTTTTCAGTTCACTTCAAGCATGCGCCGAGAATGAAAAGAATGCCTGTCGCTGTATTTGCATGTGTGTGTGTGCGTGATTGACAATCTCTTGTGTGTCCCCAGGCCCTCGAGCATGCACAGAGAGCGAGTATCGCTGTGACAACCTGCACTGCATTCCTGACCGCTGGGTGTGTGACCATGACAACGACTGTGAGGATAACTCCGATGAAAGGGACTGTGGTGAGCAAGAGCCTCTTTGTCTGAGTCTCCAGTGTGTCCAGTGGGGGGCACAGCCGCCTCCTTCTCCAAATGTTCTGCTCTTCCAGTGATTTAGCACTGTCCTTTGTCTGTTTTTGAATGGTCCTACATGCCATATAATTCATTACTAAATTATTACTGATTTATGGATCGTGTTGTATCATGCATGGACACTTCTGAATGCTGGTGTTACAACTGAATGCATTGTGGAGTTTTGTGGAGAATTGAAGTGTTGCTAATGCATTACCATGAGCCATAGACCCATTTCCAACTAAACAGTTGCGGTTAGTTGTTTATTTTGGATTGATCTATGGTAGATTTAGGCATATACATTTGGTGTTGTATTGAGAAATCATTTGGGAGACATTACAGATATTGAATCTAATGTGTAAAAGTCTTAGACATGCTAAAAGAGTATTTAAAGCTATTTGTCTAGGAATGCAACACAGTTTAACAGTGTTTATTTGGTAATATTTGGTGATAATTGGCAAATATTAGAATAAAGCCAACCCTGAGGAAACTATGCATTTATTGATATTAGTTTATTTATACTTACCATTCAAAAGCTTGCTATTAAATAAACCTTTCATTAAATTAAATAAAATGTGCTGCTGTAATGGTTAAATATGTAGTGTCGTTTCAGCCAGTGGTTGGTTTACCAACTGGTCCCGGTGGACTCCCCAGACATTCCAGATTTTTTTTTTAGAATTTACAAAAAGTAGGCGAGTTTAGGGTCCTCAAGGATCACTAGTTTAAAACAATGTTCATGCTTGCCAAAGACTTTTGAACAGCCCTGTATCTACCTCTCTGTCTTCTGTCCCAGTTTAACTATGAGACAGTCTCTGGGTAATATTAAGCCTTTGCACAGCATCATTAGTTCTCTACAAGGAGAGACTTCTTGCAGACTTCCTGGCAGAGAAACCTGCTGCCAACCTTCCTTCCTAACGAGAACTTTGTGTTACATCTTCTTGGACACAATGCTAATGGCAGACTTTAGAAGCTTGGTGTAGTGAGACACAGCTGATGGTGTAGAGTGTAAAGCCTCCTTTTATGATTACATTGCAGAGTTACGGACCTGCCACCCTGGATATTTCCAGTGTGATAGTGGCCACTGCATTGCTGAGCGCTTCAAATGTGACGGCAATGCAGACTGCTTGGACTTCACTGATGAGATGTCATGCCGTGAGTTTTTCTTCCTTTCCCTCTCAGACCTGTTTAAAACAGCTTCCACTGGAGAGTCATTAAGGTGTGAAAAGGGCCCTTTCTAACAGTGTTATTGAAGAACCACTTGGATGGCTCAATGGATGGTTTCTTTAAAGTCTTCTAAGTGCTGGCCCTATCATCAGAAGACCACACGTTTGATCCCCTGCAATGCTACAGTTATAAGAGACTCTGGCCTTGCTCTCTCTAGAATTTCCTACTTCCTACAAGAGCCATTTAGGAATTACTTTTTTTGTTAGATTATAGCAGTGTTCTGTGTTTATGTCTTTTCTTATGACTTTATTCTAATAATTGACCATCAGTCTATGTGTGTGCACTAACATATCTGTGTCCTTTGCAGCAACGCGGTACCCGAATGGCACATACTGCCCTCCCTTCCTCTTTGAGTGTAAGAACCATGTGTGTGTTCAGCAGCACTGGAGATGTGATGGAGACGATGACTGTGGAGATGGATCAGACGAGGAACTGCATCTCTGCTGTAAGGGGACATATTAGTCTTTTTACAAAGGCTTAATATACCTTATATGACTAAACTATAAGTTTAATAGAAGTTGCTGTATAAATAGATATCTACTGATTACTAGATAGCTGCATAATGTAGGTATCTAGTACCTGAACTGAATCAGTACATGTCTTGTTCCATCAGTGGAAATCTCATGTGAACCCCCGTTCCGATTCCGCTGTGACAACAACCGCTGTATCTACAGCCACGAGCTCTGCAACTCAGTGGACGACTGTGGGGATGGAACAGATGAAAAGGAGGAGCACTGTGAGTGAAGGCCAAAGTCATATTACTACACAAATTCTGTGGAAAATCATAGTTAATTCTATTGATTATGGTTTAAATAATATCATTGATGTATGTCTTCTGCATACCCTATTGCCACTGTCATTAGAGAGCATTTTTAACACAGTAGCTTCATAGGTGAAGGACAAATTGTGGCAACACTTTATTTGGATAGTACACTTTAAATTTCCTTTAAATGTGCCAAAGAATGCATTTATTAAGTACAAACATTTTTTTCCTTTAATGGTGTGAAAAAACAGGTTATGCTTTTATTTGGCTGGTTTACTGGTGGTGATGTGCTCCCTTCCACTATCAACAACACCAAATTAACCTGAAGTCGCCATTGTGTTTGATCGTTTTGTCAGTTTTGCACATGACCAGCTGGGCTTTCAGTAATTGGCTGGGTGTATGTACATTTTGGGATCATAAAAATTACTATTACTGGAAATGGTTTTGGGGGCTTTGGAATTGTTGGCTCTGTTTTGGTTATGCTGGATTTTTTGATAGTCTGACATTGTTGGGCACCTTTAACTTTCAACTAATATCTGTTAAATTCACTGAAACTTCAAAAGTTCTTCTAATCCGAAACCTGGTCCTAACCTCAAAATCTAAACCTAACCTTGGTCTTATTTGTACCCTTACCCTGTTGAAAGTCAAATGAGGTTTATTAGATAGTTTGTTAATTATTTTAACATCTGTAGATAATCTATAGGGGTGTAAATTGTACTAGCCATCTTAACAATCTGTTAATATAAAAAAAGTTAAACATTTTTTTTTAACATTTCTGCTCATCCATTCATCACTAAATGTTTACACAAAATAAAAGACAGCTGGTGTTGACATTATTATGATGTGTTATTATGTGTGTAATGATCAAATAACCTGTTAAAGAATGAGGACCTTTCAGGATCAGATGAAGCACTTAAAGGTACATTTTTGCCTTTGAAAGTACTACTTACTGTATTACTCATGTTTATGGACTATTAGCACTTCATAAATTTGCCTCTTACACCTCCTACATGCTCGGATCCTAACGCAGCTGCACAGTAGAGATCAGTTCGATGAGTCATGGATTTCCTTTTCTGCATTTAGGTGTGACCCCGACTCATGGCCCTTGCTCTCCCGACGAGTATAAGTGTGGGAACGGCCAGTGCATTCCTCTGCAGTATGCCTGCGATGATTATGATGACTGTGGAGACCAGACTGATGAGCTGGGCTGCAGTGCGTAAACATTGACCCACTCACTCTCACACATACATACTGCATTAGATTTATTCAGTCCAGTTATGTCCCATTAATATCAACAAGCAAGAATCCCAGTGAAGACCATCATATTTATCACCATCACTGATGGCAGTAATACTGACATGTGCGTGTGCATCTCTGTTGTCTGTGTTAGATAATGGCAGTGGCCGGTCTTGCAGCGAGAATCTATGTGAACATAACTGCACTGGGCTGACTGGTGGAGGCTTTATCTGCTCCTGCAGGCTAGGCTATAAACCCAGCGATGAGAACAGGAACTCCTGCGAGGGTGAGTGAACCAGATCACGTTCATAATGAAAAAACAACAAGGCTCACAGTAGGACAAGGAGTAACCTGCTTACACATTAATGTACACGGGGGAGTGCTACACTGCAATGGTATGTGTGTGGTTCCATATGGTGGCAATGATTGTCACTAGAGGAGAACAGTGGATTTGTACAATTTAAAACAGTGTAAAACCAGAAATGTAGAAATGTAAAGTTACATAGTTATTGGTGTACAGCACAATATTCTATCATGATAAAATCTGTTATTTTAATAAATAATATGCTCTTCTGAGCATGTTGTGGCACTTAAAAACACACTTTTCATTACAAAGAGGGAATTATTGGTTCTGTTTATTTAAAAATGGTTGGATTAAAGCAGCAATATGCAATAATTGATAATCTACTTTTTGCTCCGGGGCTCCCCCTACATTCCATAAATACTCCACTGGCGTAAATACAAATTGCGCTTTGAGCTCCCCCACGTGGAAAACTCTGCATGTGCATTTCTGGACAAACTGATGGATACAGAACTGGCACCTGAAGAGACAGGATCATGTGTTCTGAGGTGGTAGAGTAATATTACAGGATCTTACACAAATATGACTCAGGTTATGCAGCATTACACACTTCTCACAAGAGCTCTCGTGCAGCTCCACCAGAACCGGAGTGGCAGATTTCATGCTCTGTATTCCAAGTCAGTGTGCCTTTAACAATAACAGCTGCAGCACTTTTGGTGAAGCTGTTATTGTAATTGCTTTATAATGTTGTGTTAACATGCTTTTGAATGCACTGTGTCTGTGCATTTTGTCTGGGTTTATCATGCTAGGGATGCTAACGGTAAATATAAGGTGGGTTGGAAAATGATCATTTGTGCCGTATCGCTCCACCCTATTTACAATTCATATGCTTTTATAAATAGTAACCAGGTGGTGCCACAGTTCCTCTAGATTAAGTTTAAGGTATTCTGTGTCCGTGTGTCTCTCTCTTTAGACGTGAACGAGTGTGAGGTCTATGGAACTTGTCCCCAGCTGTGTAAGAACACTAAGGGCAGTTATGAGTGTTTCTGTGCTGAGGGATTCCGCTCTGTTGGCCTGCAGCATGGAATGGAGTGCGCTGCTGAAGGTGAGAGGTGGAGTTGGCAAGAACTCCCTCGCTTATCAGCACTCAACAATAATCTTCCCTCTCTTTGTCTTCAGACCAGCTTTCTTTCTCTCTCTCTTTCTTGTTCTCGCTTTACCTTCCTGTCATTACTCTTAGATTTACAGTGGGTCCAAAAACCTGAGATGACATTAGAATTCTAGACTTTTCTTCATTTAAAGTTTTAGTTTTTTGTAACGAAAAACAGTTTAGAAAAGAATGTAAATCAGAACTGTTTTACTTGTGGTCTCAGACTTTAGGCCTTTCTTGTTACCTTTCTATCAGTTTTCCTTCCCTATTTGCTAGATGATACCAAACTGTCCTGAAAAAACTGTTTTTTCTAATGCTAAGTGTTTCTGGTCTTTCTTTGTCTCAGGCAATCCTCCAGTGCTACTTTTGCCTGATAACGTGCGAATCCGCCGCTATAACCTATCCTCTGAGCAGTACTCGGACTATGTGGATGACGCGGAGCACATCCAGGCTTTGGATTATCTCTGGGACCCAGAAAACCAAGGACTAAGTAAGATCATCATTATCATCAGCAGCAGCAGATCATACTCATCATACTGGTTTTCACTGTGAACATGACCTTCAGAAACTACAGAGTTTATTCCTCCCTGTCATGCCATGTGTTTGCCATTTTCCACTAAAGCATATTCCTCATGATGTCCAACATACATGTTGTCTTTCTGTATGTTTAATGTTCAGAGATGCAAAAACATTTCTTTTGGTTATTATTTTGGTGGTTTCCAGCCTCCACAATCAGAGTCATAGTGGTAATCACAATATCCTGAATGACTAATTTTCCTACTATTTTTAGGTATTGTGTACTGGACAGTTCTGGGTCGTGGTGCTCAGTTTGGCTCAATAAAAAGAGCACACATGACCACTTTTGATGACCATGGCAATAACCCAGTGAAAGAAGTAGATCTCAACCTCAGATACATCTCCAGCCCTGATGGCATTGCTGTGGACTGGGTCGGACGGTACATAACATTTTTTGTTTTTTATTTATGTAATAAGTAATATAATAATCCATATAGACAGGTGTAGACAGATCATGTATTGTAGCTTAATAAAACATTAACTCCTTAGGTGGACAAATCAGTTTTCTTTTCTTTTATGTTTTAGACATATTTACTGGACAGACGCAGGCACCAATCGTATTGAAGTGGCCAAGCTGGATGGGCGCTACAGAAAGTGGCTGATCTATTCGGATCTTGATCAACCAGCTGCAATTGTTGTCAACCCAGCTCTTGGGTAACCAACTTTCAATTTCAGTGGTCAAAGTAGAACAAAGGTTCTTCAAATCCAGTCCTAGAGGACCAGTGTCCAGCTCGGTTTGGTGATTTTTCTGCTCAAACACACCCACTTCAGCCAGTAATTAATGAACAGTTTGATCCAGGTGTGTTTGAGTGGAAAATCGACCAGCCATGCTAGACACTAGCACTCAGGATTGGATTTGAAGAACCTTGATGTAGAAGTACACCGCATGTCTGTAGGACATGCATCCAACTAAATAGCCAAATGTGTTATTTGCATCATTTCTGTGGTTGTTTTTTTTTTCTTATTTACATGCATTTTGTCTCCATTATTGACTTTATTGTGCATTTCTGTCCTTGAGCATCCTTCTCCCAATCTTTAGTGTCTTTTTGTAATCCACATTTTTTCTTTCAGAATGATGTACTGGACTGACTGGGGAAGAAGCCCTAAGATTGAGGCAGCATGGATGGATGGCCAGCACAGACAGGTTCTGCTAGATGAAGATCTGGGCTGGCCAACAGGATTGACTCTGGATTATCTTAATGGCAACAGAATTTACTGGTGTGACTCCAAAGAGAACGTCATTGAATCAATGAAGGCGGATGGAACAGATAGGAAGATCATCATGTCAGGAGGTGCAACACCTAAGTTGTGTATAAAACTGTTTAGGTATATGTGTAATTATAGCAGTCAGTGTTTAGAAGTAATGTAATATGTTTGCTTCCTTATTTTGGATTGTGATGTCCCAAAATAAAACTTCAAGCAACATTTCTTTATGAATTTTGTTTCATAGTTGATCACACTTGTTTTGTTAACAGATATTGGGAACCCCTACAGTCTGGATTTGTTTGAGGGCCATGTGTATTGGACAACAAAGGCCAAGGGTGAGGTGTGGAAGACTGACAAGTTTGGTAAAGGGGATAAAGTGAAGGTGCTGACCATAAACCCCTGGCTGACGCACGTCCGTATCTATCAGGAACACAGACACAACAGTTCAGGTGAGGAGCACTCACTTATTTAGCGATTGAAGTAAGTGCTGTATAAACCAAACTGACTGCAAGGTAAATGTTAATGTAAATGTTCAACTCCAGTCTGCTGTAGGCTAGGGGCATAGTTTTGGTTTACAACACAGTATGGACCTCCTTGTTCGGTATGAGTTTGGCACAACTACAAAAAAACAAAACCCTAAAACCTCCATATTATTTTCATTTCAGACATTAATCAGCTTGAGTTAAGCTTAGAAGAGCATGTTGCTTACTTGTAAATCAATTAAAATCAAATCAAATTTATTTGTATATCTGTTTTTACAAATGGCGTTGTCACAAAGCAGTCTTACAGGAATCAGTAATAGGACAGGAGATCAACAAAACATTAAAAATCTAAGACCTCCAGTGAGCAAGCCAAAGGCAACAGTGGCAAGGAAAAACTCCCTCAGAGCTGGGGGAAGAAACCTTGGGAGGAACCAAGACTCACAAGGGGGACCTGACCCATCCTCCTCTGATGAGAATTATTTATGAATTATTAATAAAAGTCACAGAACCAACGCATAAGATTGTTCTTCTGCTCAGGTGTGCTGATATAATCATAATATAACTAATATAATCATAACAGTGATGGTAAAAATAATGAAAGTAATAATTATTGGTGTTAATAATAATAATAATAATAATGATAATAATAGTGGCAAATAGTTAGAGTCCATGAATACATGTGAATGTCTTACAGCTTAAGACGTGTTCCCAAACGTTTTTATGGCAAGACTCACCTGTTTAAAAAAAACAATAAAATAATGAGCCTTATTTGTTCTGTATGTATATATAATTTATTCAGCTCTAATCTTCAGTATGAACACATTAAGATATTTGTTTAAACTTGTTCTGATCTGTGTTCTGATCTACAGGACTTTTTCCCCTTTTATCACAAATGAAAGATTATTGTTAAATGGTCAAGCGAGCATCACATGAAACACTCTCTCTACCATTTAAGATGATCTTAATACTACGAAGCTGTTGAGAAACTGGGCTGGGGGTCCCTTGGCTGCTCTGTATCTGATCATCCTTACTGTCAGCATTAGTTTCACTAACGTGTTACTGGGAAACAACCAGTCAGGCGGCACACAGCTAAAGTGGACTTTTACCCATGCAGGTGCTTTAAGCATCGAGAGTGTGAACCATGACCATGTAGCATTACACCCCTACTGTAGGACTTTATTATAAAGGATCATCTGCATATTCTGTCACATTGGTTAAATGAGATTGTGTATTAAAACATTGTATGGACAAAAGTATTGGGACACCTGCTCATTTATTGTTTCTTCCAAAATAAAAGGTACTATAAAAGAGTTTATCCTACTTTTGTTTAAGTAACTGTCTGTACTGTCTAGGGAATGCTTTCTACTATTTTATTTGGAACATAGCTATGAGAATTTGATTGCATATAGTGTATTGTACAAAAAGCAGTTTGCAGTTTAGTCAGTAATCAATGCAATTCTATCCTCAATTGTGTCTCAGTGGTGAACCCCTGTAAGGATGTGTGCAGTCACCTGTGTCTACTGCGGCCTGGTGGATACACCTGCGCCTGTCCACAAGGCTCCACACTGCTCAGCTTCAACCAGAATGAGTGTGATGCAGGTGAGAGCACGTAGCATGTCCTGTGTTGGTTCATCATTTCTCACTCATATCATAATATACTCTGGCAGTTAAAACAAAGCTCAGATATTTGTTTTGGGTGTGTTGGAAGGTACTGATTGCATCTGTTTGCAATGGAGAGGAAAAAATCGTCTTTTGACTGCCAGTGTATTTGCATGCATGATGGCTGCTGTTAGCTGATGGCAAACTGTTGTGTGACTATGCTCCTGTTTTTTATTGTTGTTTTTTTGGCAATGTCGTATGTCTGTAATGTATATGTATGTGCTTTGATTTTGAAATGACGTGTTGTGGCTGCCGTGCATCTGTAACATTCTGCATGGCTCTTGCCCTTTGCAGCCATTGAGACAGAGGTTCCCATGCCACTTGCATGCAGATGCATGAACGGTGGAACATGCTACACTGACGAAGGGGGCCTTCCCAAATGCAAGTGAGTCTAAAAAGAGGACTCATCTCATTTTCATCTTTAGCAAACACTATGTTAATAGATGAAGGGTTACATAATGACAGGTACAAAATCATTGTTGTTCTTCATTACACTTATATGGTCCTCTCCCACCCAGGTGTCCATATGGCTATTCAGGAAGCTACTGCCAAATGGGAAAGTCCAGAGGAGCCCCTGCTGGAACCGGTAACAATAGTATTTTCACAGAGCAGAGTAATGACTAGCTACACAGTGTCCTTTTATCCAGGTTCCTTACACATTAATGAAGCCAGTTAATAACATATATGCAAACAGTGAAAGTTTACCTGATTTTGGTTATGCTTTCTTTGGGACCTCTGACTCTGAACCTCTGACTAGAGCTCCATGATAACATTACATGATTACAAAAAATGCTTAGTTTATTAAAATATTGTTTTTCAAGTGGGTGTTTGCTTATATGTTAGTTTGTTTGAATGTTGCTCTGTAATTAAACCAACTGTTCAGGCCTACAAAAACAAATATTAACATATATTTTGTTTATAGCCCTACAAAACTGTCCTGATCTTACATATTTATCTTATATTTAATTGCTGTTTACAAATAGTAAGGGTAATCATAACACCCACAGAAACCCAGTGTCTCACTGAATATCTCTCTTTCTATATTTTGTTATGTGTTTAGCAGTGGCTGTGCTGTTGGCAGTAATTATTATTCTGCTGAGTGGCGCTCTGGCTGTTGGGCTTTTCCTGAACTACAAACGCACTGGCTCAGTGATCCCCTCCATGCCTAAACTACCCAGGTACTCTGTCCTACTCATTCAACACCTGAGCTCTGCAGTTTTCTTCTGCTTAAAGCATATACACAGTATGCCCAAATGTTTGTGGACATCCCTCTAATAAATACATTCAACTACTTTTAAGTTGCAGCCATTGCTAACAGATGTGAAAACACACACACAGCTTGTCTAGTTCTTGTAAAGTCTAGTCAAAAGCCCCTCAGCATTGAGCTGTGGAGCAGTAAAACTGTGTTGTCTGGAATGATGGTGTTTTATCCAATACGTTTGGGATAAGTTGGGCATGATGATTGATCAAACATGTTCTTAAATCTAGTTGAAAGCTTTCCCTGGACGGTGGAGACTTTTACTCCAACTAGGAGAAACTCTTTTTTAATACCAATGATTTCAGATGAAACAATGAATGGGCAGATGTCCCAATACTTTTGCCCATATAGTGTATATAAAAGTACTTTGCTGAAAAATAAGATGCAACAAATATATAAAAAATGATTCAAATGTGCACACAATACAGTTATGGTCAGAACAACATAATCTAAGAGATACAGTTCTGCTAGTGTAATGTTGTGTCCAAAAACCAAAATCCAGTTAAATTTGCTCCTCAATTGTGTATTTTACTCTTTTTTCACAGCCTGAGCAGTTTGGTCAAGTCAGGTGACACAGGAAATGGAGTGTCCTTCCGCTCGGGCGACAATGTCACCATGGACCTGGAGCCTCAGACTCTCGGGGTGTCCTTCATTGACAGAGCCATGCAGCTGGTAAACATCAACTGCTCAAAGTGATGGCGCTTCAGTTAATAAATACATTATCAGCACATTCAGGTCATCAGTACGAGATGTTCCAGTTAACTTCGTAAACCCAGTTTTAACATCACAAGTGCATCATTCACTGACCTGATTCATGAGGTTCATGTAGGTTAGTCTTAGCAGCACACCTGAATATTTGCTTAATCTGAGACATGTAGTTTTGGTTCTCCATTTACATGCTTCTAGCAGATACCTTTGATTACAGTGTTTTTTAGATAACATGGTCTTTGTAAACCTGTTTTGTCTACTAATACAGGAAGTATGCAGTTACAGCCATTTTAGCTGTAGTGCTGTAACAACAAAACTCTCAGAAATGGGTCAATGGAAATGCTCCAAAATGACTTGCCAAAGATTATGGGCTTTTTTTATTGACTTCTATTGAAAGTGAAGAAGGTTGTTTCCTTGTCCTGTTGCTATTTTGGAGATAAAAGGATTTTGTATGTAACAATATGTTGTTTTCCCTTCAGTCTAAATATTAAGACTAATGCATTGTAGGTTGCATATGTAATTTGTCCTAATTTCAAACTCTTCCAATATATCAGGATGAGAACTTCGCAGATGCTGGACGTCAGCCTGTCACTTTTGAGAATCCTCTCTACACAACTGCAACAGGATCATGTGGTGATCCTGCAGTCATACATGCCACACAGGTAATCCAGGACATGATTTATACAACCATGCATTGTGTAGTTCACCATGTAATGCTGTCCACTGGCCCGCTGTTGTCAAACCATTGTTTTGATCCTGCCTTGAAACAGGTTACCGTGAATGTCAGTGGTGATCAGATAGAGAACAACTTTGCAAACCCCATGTACCATGCACAGCAGCAGGCAGTGGAGGTGAAAAGTACTCCAGTAGGCCCCAAGACCACACAGGTGAGAACAGGTCCAAAAGAACTTGATATATCAAAGCTAGATTTGGGCTTTTTTCCTATTATTTATTCCTGTTTTAGGAGTCCAAGTGGAGCTTCTTCAAAAGAAAATTGAAACCAGGCACAACATTTGAAAACCCAACATACTCAGAGGTAGGACAATTTCATTTAAAAAATAAAATTTAAATAAAAAAAATAAATATATATGTGCAATACCAGCCCCGGCTTACCAGGCTTGATTTTCCACTGCTGGATGCTCAAAAAGACTCACAATGCTGACCTTCCCTGGAATGGACCTCTTTCTAGCTCTGTCACAAGACTACTACTTGGAAAGCAATACTGAAAGCATTTAGCAGAAGGATACTTTGAAAAAGTAGTGCTGGTTAAATACTGAATACTCTGTCCTCAGATAAAATGTGCTTCATACCACAGTCTGAAATGAAGTTCTATGGAATTCATTCGTTCATATGCTTTGTTCGTGCTCATGTGGTTTCAGATGCAGGATGAGCAGCCTACGAAGAGTGCGGAGGACTGTTCCTCCAGCCAGCCATCTCCATTCGTACCACCTCCCAAGCCCACAAAGAGGGAGAAACCTAATATGTACTCCCCCACAGAGGACACCTTCCGAGACACAGCCAACCTGGTCAAAGAGGACAGTGACATATAACCGTGCCGTTCCTCTATTTCTAACTCTCTTTCATACACAAGGGGAAAAAACAAAGACAAACTATCCCTCTTTGCACAGAATCTATTTTTATATGCAGCCTGTGTACAAAAAATAAATTTTAAGATTATTTTGAAAAGAGACTAGATGTTTGTATAACCCACAGAAAAAAAGAGTCTATTAAGACTTATGCCTTCTGCTGTTTCTTATGCCAATTCATGTTTTATGATTTTTTTTTACTGTGATGTACTATATGTATATCTTTGCACTGATGCTGCTGATGGTGAATGTTATGAATATGTTGTACATTTGTAAATTTGAAAAGATTTTGTTGGTAATATCCTCTGGTAATAGATTATTTTGCAATAGATTATTCTTTTTTTTTTTTTTTTTTAGAGATACTTAAACATGTAAGAGGCAAACATGGTGATGTGTTGTAAGTAAAACACACTGAGCTGGACCTTTTTGCCATGCCATGCTACTTCTTTACGTATAAATTTAAATCAAGATATGCCACTGGAATGAAAAATGTGCATCTCATCTTGCATATTTATATACCTCATCTGTGGACTGACCAACACAATGGCAGTGAGGAGATTACTGTTTGGTCTACTGTCCACAATCAGTTCCTCAGCAGTACACTTCCTTCACATTAAATATACGTCAATATTAACTGCATGAACTGCTACAGACTACTGTTACCTGTACATGTCTGTTTGGCTTACCTGCAGGGATGCTTTTGGATTAAATCAAAATGATTGACAAGGTTTCACTTTACCAGGAAGAATCACATTCATGAGGCCTCATTTCACCCAGTCTGTGTTGCATTTATCTATTCATCATTCTGTTATAGTAGGCGAGTTGAAATGTGAGGGTAGCATTCCTGTAGCATTTGAACTGGAATCCTGTCATTTAGGAGAAAGGGACTGATGGCAAAACAGTCGGATTAGAACAAAGAAAGTGAAAAGAGACTCTGTTGTCTCTCATCTTTGCCCAAGACAGAGGGCAGAAGAACAAACGTGAAAGCAGTGATACCACATAACAATGGCCTATCTTTAGAATTTTCAGCGATACTTGAAATGTTTTTTATTATTATTATTATTATTATTATTATTTTCATCATTATCTGTGAATTGAATTCAGTTGTATGATACTTTTCCCTCCTTTTGTTGAGCTGAGACATTTCACTCGACTGGCTGTAGTACAGGTGAAGTATCTACTCATATTTACTGTCGGTTTAGCCTAATCATTTTCACTGCAGGCTAACCTAATGAAGTACACAATGAGTAAAATCTATGTTTTTAAATGATTTTGTGTGTTACGGAAAAATGAACACTTTATTGATAGAGAGGAACTGGAAAATAAATCTGACAAAAGCTGCTGAGAACAAAAATTAAATAAATGTCTTGTTTTATAACATGTTTTGTCTAAAATGATATGTTGTCTAATATATACACAGCAGATAGTTGAATACTTTGTAAAATACTTTGTACTTTATAAAACTAAATATCATAGAAATTACAGCAGTAGAATGGATGACCATATACATAACATGCTACTTGCCTAACAACACTACACTTGCCATAATTAAATACTGAAAATTAAGGTGAACATTGTGATTACAAAGGATTGAAGCAGTCGCAATAGCAAAAACAAAGCCTAATATTATAAGGCTATATATATTATACTAATATATGACCTCCAAAAAAAATCAGTGTCCATTACTGTTGAATTTCTTTAAGGGTCAGGTTTACAGTATTTATTATTTTCACTATAAAGTTGTTCCCAACTCTGCTCCTGCAGTACCCTCTGCCCTGCACCTGTTAACATTTACCCTGTTCTACGCAGTCGATTTAATCATTAACAACTCTTGCCTGAGATGAAGCAGGTATGTTAGAGAAGGGAAGACACTGAATTGTGCAGGGCAGTGCGTACTAAAGGTTGGAAACCTGTGCTATGATAATAAGACCTTTATGGACATTTACAGATGCACTCTCCATAAAAGGGTTTATATATTTGGTAACTAATAAATTTACTCTTCAATAAAACAGTTTTAGGCAGTGAACTAATATTCAGTATCTATCAGCCCTTTTAATTGAATGATGAAGATTTGTCTTCATGTCTTATTTCACACTACGCCAATTTCCAACAGATTAACTGAAAAGTAACACAGTAATGTATTAAATTGGCCACTCAGCTCTGTTTAGGTGTTGGCAGAAGTGCAGTGACAATGAAGTCAGCAACAAATGTAGGCAGATAAGACAGAGGTATCCAGAAGAGCTTGGCGTCCCAGCCAGCTCCATAGCGTGTTCGTGGGTACTTTGCAGAGAGGGCATGCTGCATACATGAGGTCACTTTGGAAATGTCTTCACTGCACAACTGGTTCATGGAGAAGGTCTGGACCTTCAAATCTAGGAAAGATGAATGTGTTCTGCAGTCAATGCAGAACCGGTCTCTTCACTACTGTTCCTAAAAATATCTGTAATTATGTCTAAACCAATGAAAAGAGAATGGTCCGAAATAGAATAGACAGAAGCATGTTTCACACGTTCTGATTAGAAACTATTTCTCTACATGATTAAAAGACAATACATTAACCCAACGTACAGTTCGTTTCCTGAATAAGCCAAATCAAAAGCCTTTGGACTAATAGTGCACCTTTTAAAGCTCAGAATCCCCTCAGACTACCTACATTTTTGCAGGTAGGCGTCTCCATATGACCTCCTCACATCTGCTGGAAGGTTGTTCCACCGTGTTTTTAGATCAAACTCAAGATGATTTAGGTCTGTTAGTCTTGTTTTGAAGAATCCAGGCTCAATAATGCTCACTTTCATACCAAAATGCTGCATGTCTCTCCTAATAACAAGACACATAACACAATAGATGAAAAAGGCATTGAATAAGATACAATGTCAATCTGTAAGACATGTGTAAGAGATAATTATTTGCAGCATTTGCATTAATCTTGTGTTTATCTCAAGTTAGGATTGGCCACTTTGTTAACCACAGCCTTGTGTCCGGCTTTGGTTACCTACACTTAGCATCTGCCTTTAAATGTTTAAGCTTTTTAGTCTAAATGCTACAAAATTTAAAACTGTTCTAGAAAGGCCAGCTGCTTATCTGCACGTAATACCTTAGCCCATCTGAAAATGCCTCCACACCCCATTTGGACAGACAGTATCCTCCTCCAGTCAAAGAAAGTCTGCCCAGTACACTGGCCACATTCACAACCCTGCCCTTAGCCTTCTTCAGCGTGGGAAGGAGCTGCAGGGTCACATTTATCAGACCTATAAGATTAACCTCCAGAACCTGCTTAAAGTCCTCCAGTTGCATCCACTCTGTGGGGCCAATAGGAATAGACCGCCCAGCATTATTCACCAAACCCCACAGACCTACAAGATAGGACAAAAACATGAGTTCAACTTGTTTACAAAACAAGATATAGTCTATTTTTGCTCTAAATCTGTATAAGAGTAAAGACAATAAACAGCATTAAAAATAGAAGTCCATTAAAACCTCTGGAAGGATCGGCTGGCTACCCAAAGGGGTTAACACACTTATAGCATTAGTAAACTACCATCCAGTTGCTTGGGAGAACTAATAATAAATGAAATACTCTGGAGTCCTGGCATGAAGCAGTAACCTGTCTGGAGATTTAACTAGGCTTAAATGTAAGTCTTCTGAAGTGTTATTTAGGCCTATAAGGCTATGTGAAATACCCAAACAGGCCTACAAAGCTTCTCTGCCTCAGACTGAAAAATGCAGATTTATGGGATTGCTGTGTATGAGTCCTAACTATTGTGAATGCAGGTGGAGGGGTATCTCTATTTTTCAGGCTTTATCAGGCTTAATATGATATTATTGATCACAAGAGCCAATAAGCACACTGTCTGTCTAAAGCACATCAGGGCTTCTTAAATTCTGTTCATTGTGACCTTGTCTTCTCTACTCATTAGTCATTAATCTGTTAATGTCAGTAAATACCCACTTCACCTCACACTCATTTCTGGTCTAAGCCAAATTTTCTATAAGCAATACTGTGCATTATAGATATAATTAGAAGTGTCTCCGGACACCTCTTCTGTCATCCTTATAATCTGAGATTTTGCTGGTTGGGACGTTTGATATGAAGGTTGCATGGGTCATTACTCGTTACTGTGAAATGAGATAAAACTGCAATATCTGAAGGAATACATGATGCACTTTTAAACTGAAGCAAACCAATCATTCCACACGTTTCACAAATCCTTGCCACTAAACACACATTGTCCAGTGGTAGCAGTAACATACTGGAGAAACATCAACTCTAGAGTTGTTTCTGATTAGTGGAGTTATGGAATAACTGCGTCTTGGAAGGAGGGACATGCCACAAGCCCCAATTTCTGCTTCACTTATCAGAGGGAGGGGGTCTGGCCTTCTCTCACAAAGCAGAAGGCACCTGAACTCCAGACCAAATTTCTTAGAGTTTGTGGTACAAACTCATGAAATGCTATTTTTAATAAACTGTAATGTTTACCTAAAAATACTAACCTTATTATATTGTGTTCACTCACATGTTTTAATAAAAATTAAAATAAAATAACACTAGGATATCTAGAATAACTCTTGAATTTAAAATTAGACATGCTTGAAAAGTAAGTACTTTTATGCTTTACCTTAAACTGAAGTACTGTGAATATAGAGGATGTGTACTTGAATGCAATTTTACAATAAGTATCTGAACATCCACTCACGTACAGGATTTGGATACTTTGTGTTTGACAAGAAAGATAGGCTAGGGCCTGTTTCTCAGACATGAACTAAGCCTAGTCTTGAACTAAGTTGCAGTGCTAATAGTTAAATATCTTAAATATGGGTTAAGACTTGGATGTATCTCCTTAAATATATAACTGTAATACAAATCTGTGTAAATAATTTAGTTTCAAGGTCAAGTACCAGTCTCTAAGCATGTGGAATGATAGCCAGCTCTATACACAAGACCTATTAAGCTTTTTTTTCTGCTTCAGCCTGAAAAATGCAGATTTATGGGGTTGGTGAGACGGCTGTGGTCGTCAAAAGGCCCGTATCTTCACTTTATCTTCGGCTGTGCTTGACTCGAGCTGGCACCCTAACCCCCTCGTCCCCCCAGCCCCCATCACCTCTCTCCCCAACCTCTTGGCGCACCAGCTCCACCACGCTGGAGACGCTCTCTCTGTCGGTCACATCAAGCAGCACTGTCTTCAGGCCTGTGGAGGTTGCAGCTTTCAGGCTGGAGGCTCCAGCTTCAGTCAGACATGCCGCTATCACCCGAAAGCCCTGCCGGTCGAGCTGGCGGGCCACCAGGTTTCCAAACCCACTGTCACACCCCGTCACCAGCACATGCTTCTGCCGGACGTTGCCAATCTTAAGCGAGTCCCTCACATACCAAACGCTGGCTGCCAGAACTAGGAGCACCAACAAACACCACCAGGCCAGATCTGAGAGAACCTGAAAACACAAATATTTCAGACCTGCAGAGTTGATAGAGGGTCAGACTTGTTTACAACACGAGTTAAAGACGACACTTTCCTCAGACATCCGAAGAGCATTAGAAGGTGTTACAGAGAGGAACCGTACTTTAACCAGAACTTCAGCAGGGCGTTATTTTAAAGGGCTGAAATGTTCTGAAACACTTTATCATTTCTGTTGGTTGGTGTACCAGAAGTACCCCCCCCCCACAGGATCCCTGTGAAGACATCAAATTATATATATATGTTTTTTCCAACAAGAAGAAAAAAGTACATATGAGTACATATACTACATATGAGCAGTTGTGGGCCTTAAACTCCTTTCTCATTGGAAAGAAAAAAATCCTTTCTAATGAAAAGAATTATGAATTATTAAATCATCTTCACTCTTTGTATTTTGGACAAAGAAGGACAAAGAAGGCTTTTAAGCTTAAACCTTTAGATACAAATATTTGTTCCATTTCTTTTGACTGATCCTTTAACTGGTGTGAAAGGATTTGGAAATAAGGACAGGTCACCACTATGTAAATATACATCTTAAATAAGTCATGTTTTTTAAGATGTTTTATTTATCATTTAAATTATTTGACAAATTCTTTATTCCAAAATGAGTCTGACTCATTTCTTAACTTAATTTAACCCACTTTTCAAATTATTTTCATAAACAGCTGTTTAAATTGTAATCCTTTGCAGTGTGCGCTGGAGATTTTGTGTATCATTATTGTTTCCTCTGTCCATCTTTTTGTTGATGGGGACATTGTTCTAAAGTCTTGTTCTGATGTTGAATGTACATATACACAATTATTTAACAAAATTCCATGTGCATAGAAAAGCTCACCTTCATGTAGACATCAGCAGCAGCTGGTGGTCAGTGTGTTTGAGAGTGTGAGCGTTTTTTTTGTATTGTATTTGCATTGTATTGTGTGGCTTGCAATTGATAGTGGTTGTCAAAAGTGGAGAAATGTTTTCTTTAATGGCTTCACACACACACACAACACACTGATGCTTTGACAAATACTCACAGTGGTGCTTAGAATTCAACATGAAGCTCATTTACCTTCATCATAACAATGGCTCAACGGAATCGAATGAGTCCAAATAGTTAAATGATGAAGCTTCCTCTCCTGTGTGCCTTCCTTGATTTAACCTGATCTGTAGCCCTTGGTCTTGTTAAACTTGTTTTGCAGAGCCAACTAGTATGTATAGATCCATATGGCTACTGGATCATGTAAAGTAAAGGAGAGAGCGGGCAGGAAATGAAAGTTTCATTCAGCTACTGAGAAGCAGACATTGTACATAGCAGTTGCTTTTACTGTCCTATGAATGTGTCATATCAGTAGAGTAACAATGCTGAGGGTGACATGTCACATGTATCATATTACACTACCTGGCACCAGGTGCGCAAAACATACATTCAGTGAGCCGCGAGATGGCATGCAACCACTTAAAGCCTTTCTGCTTTAAATAGCCTAGACAATGATTTATAGGATTTCTTCACTTAGACTTTTCCATAAAGGACATGCAGTACCGTCTGCTATAACATATGCTGATTAGTTCTAATATATCAGATTGATCTGTTCACTTACCACATTAAACAACTGACACATGATTACATGAAAACATACTGAGTAGTTAAATTGCAATGTTACAAATAAGAGAACTTACCATGATTACTGGTAGGTGAAAACTCTCTTCTCATGCAGTCCTGCAGAAGTGGAAAGAACTAAACGTGCTGTCTGTTTTCATTCCTTGGTCAGATCCCAATCTCTTCCTACGTAGGTGAGGGCAGAAGTTATATGAGCTGCATGGCTAGAGTTGACTGAAGTGTCAAAGGTTCCTCAGACACAAGTAAACATGTCCCCAGTGATTGTGTAATAAACCCCAAGGACCCAATTATTTCTATTGCATTTATTCGGTCTCTTTCACTGCTTCCTTAGTGGTCATACTACAGTTGAGGCAAGGTGACCACGCATGTGATTGAAAGAGGCTAAACTGATTTTATATGAGGAGACCTGCCAGCTCTTACATCCTCTAATGTGGTGTGTCATATCCTGAGTGGATAACAAAGCACTGCGTGTATGCCAAAGTACAGTAACAATGGATGCTTTAAAGCACTTGTCCATGAGTTATGCAATGAGCCTTATTCATGTCATATTATTTTGATTCAGTTTTAGGATGGGATATTATGGATATTATTGTGGTCACAGAGACAAATATGCTTTTTCCAAAAAACAAAACCATTCCACACAAAAAGGTAGGATTTTATTAATTATTTATTTTTAGATTCCACAAGACACTGGTGTTCCCATGAATCTGTGCTTTACCAAACATGATTGTAATTAATTAACAAAAAACTATCTGGTTGAAAAAAAAAAAAGTATCTAAAAACATTCACTAAATCCTATGACAGATGGCGTAGAATCGTATGATCCTATGATGAGTCCTATATCCTATGAGGAGTCCTATATTCTTATTTAATTCATTAACATGATGTTAGCTTAGCACAATAATAATGCACTCTATAAAACGGAAACCTTGGGTTTCACAACATTCTTTGACAGTAGGGCATCGGCAATGCAGGTGGGCATGTAGGAGACAGGCAGCCAGAAGAATTTTGCGTCCCAGCCTGGAGAGTATCGTGTACGGGGGTGGACAGCAGAGACAGCATGCTCCATACAGTTCACCACCTTCATCAGATCTCCATCCAGCATCTTCACAAATTTCTCCTTCATCATAACTTTCACTAAAAAGAGGTGAAGCATGTCGTTTGAAGTCGTGATGTGAAACTAACTCTGGTCATGAATGCACTACTTTGAAAGTGCACATGGACTTACCCTTATCCATGTAGTCACTTCCATAGTCATCCTTGATGTCTTGAGGCAATCTGTCCCATAATTTCTGAATATTGTTCTGAATAACATTGATGTCAGTCACGCTTGTTTTGAAGAATCCAGGCTCAATACACAGCACCTTAACTCCAAAGTGTGCCATGTTCATTCTGTAAGCACACAACAGAATTTATAATCAGAGGTATTTTCCAACATCAGACTTACCAGAACTACACCTCCTAATGTGTAACTAAAGAATGCAGGTATTGGCCTTAGAGGGATGGATAACTGAAATGGTCTTCAAAAAAGGACAGTGAAACAGCCCCAGAGTTTTCTGAAATCCTTACATGCTATCACTCGTCTATAAGTTGCTCAACAGTATACATTTTATGCCAAACGCTACAGTCTGACCCTTTTCCTAACTGGTCCAGCTCAGCATACACTCCTGAACTCCCTGTTTTACTCTTCATTTACATGCAAAGCACATCACTACTCTACATATTTATTACATTTCACTATTAGTATAGTAACTTAGTTTAGACCTTAATCACCCTGCCTTCATGCACTCGTTTGCACATGCACATATCTGTATTTGTATATTTTTTATATATTATAGTCTTTGTACGTATTGTCTATGCACACCGTCTTGTGTTTTCACAGCCCTGAAGTAGAATAATGACAATAAAGCTGAAATGAATTTGATCAAACTGAAAAAAACAAACAAACAAAAAAGTATAAACCCTCATGTGCTTTCTGTATATGATATTTTGTGTATTGCTGTTATTATTATCTGTCTTTCTTTATATTTAGTTTTGTTTGTGGAGACTGTGGTGCTGAAGTCTTGGTCTAATAGTAATTGTACATAAGTAGGTTTAAATGTGCATGTAAAATGCTCCAAACAGAAAATCCAGTTGATTAAAATGTAGAGTTTTCAATAGGAGCAAAAGCTGAGAACCCCTAATTCCATTCTGAAATCTGCACGTTATCACTGGTCTATACATTGCTCAACACTGTAAGACTGGCATATTCATCTGATTTGCTGCAGAACCAAGCAGAACTCTCAAACAGTTAAGGACTAGTTAGGTTAAGACTAAGCATTGCGTTTCTGCTCTTAAATGAGTGGCTTTCAGCTCAGTTTAAAACACTGATCTTTTGGATCTACTGAAATATTATCCTATAACTGCACTTTATTTCACTGTATTACTGTAGTTTCCTTTATTTATTGTTTTCTTTTTATAATCTACTGTTTTAACCATGTTTGTATCTTGCTCTCATAATGTAAAGCACTTTGAATGATCTCTGTGAAAGGGATGAGCAATACAAATAAACTTTCCGGCCTTGCCTTGCCTCGCCTCAGGAGGAATACCACACAGTACATTCCATAAAACATCAGCGTTTCAAAACACCACACTATTACGTGTTCTCTGGTGAGGGCCATGGTGGTTCATAGGACTTCAACTTTTAATAAGATTCCAGAGCATGCACTTTCAACAGGCGTTCCAGTACTTAAGATCCCAACACCTTAAAAATACACACTAAGTAGGCAGTTAATTAGGTAGCCACTTTTCAGGCACACATTAGGTGGCCACTTTGCAGGCACACACTTTTCAGGGTTTTGTGATGTGGTGAAAATCATATATCACAATATTTAAGGACAATTTTACAATACATAATATTTATCATGACACACATGATCGCAGACAAAACACATCAGTAGAGTCAGATTCTTAAAAACTACTATTCAAATACTGTCCCATACTTAGTACAGTGTTTATTTGAAATATCCAGTTAAACCAAACTAAATACACTGTAGTAAAACGTGCAGAAAAGCATATCACTGTAATAAAATGTATCACTATACGATAAAATATGCCACCATATTGCCCACCCCTAGTACAAAGTGAGAGTGCCATAGATGATAAGGTGTCCCAAATTGCGACGATCTTAATGCTGTTCTGACCAGGGATCTGTTAAAACCAGTGTGATGGGGTACAAGGCTTACCTCAGACTCTCAAGCTTACCTCAGACTGTCATTGAATGCCTCCACTCCATATTTTGAGATACAGTATGGTCCTCCAAATGGACTGACCCTTCCAAACACGCTGGCAACATTGACCACGCGGCCCTTTGCTTTTTTAATGAGGGGCAGCACGCTCAGTGTCACAGCAATAACTCCATGTAGATTAACATTGATCATGTGAGTAAAGTCATCGATAACCAACCAGTCGTTGGGGGCAGATGGAACAGACACTCCTGCATTGTTTACCACTGCCCACAGACCTGAAGATCACATGCATGACACACAAACACACATAACACATCATGTATTTCTTTCTTATCATTTACAGACGAGGTAAAGTACAGTATTAAACTAAAGGAAAATGAATGAAGAATGTGATGAAGCAAGACTGTACTGCAAGCTTTGTGGTGTGGTACTTGTGAGATGGCCTAGTTTTACACATTCATGACAGCTCAAGATCACTGTATCACAAGCTGTAGTAACATTGCATGCCCAGAGGAAAGGAAAAATCCACTCTGTATAAAAGGGAGCGAGCTTTACTTTTAGATATGCATCATAGCTCCAAACACAGTGAACAGAGTCATCTCTTACCTCTCTCTCCCACCAGTGTCTTAATGATGTCTGTAGCTTTTTTAATGCTGTCATTATTAGTAACATCTAACTGAACAGTGCAGAGTCTAGTTGAGCAGGCCTTCTTTAGCTCATCCTCTCCTTTCTCTGTATAGCAGCCAGCAATTACACAGAAGCCCAGCTTGTCCAGGTGTCTGGCCAGGAGGTTTCCAAAACCACTGTCGCAACCCGTGACGTAGACATATTTCTCGGATTTGTCTGGCACTCGTTTCAGCTCTCTAAACCACCGGTAGACGTAGAATAAGACTACCAGAGCCAAGATATATAAAAACATTTCCACAAGATCTGCAGGAGGAAAAGATACAAGTTTTGAAATATATTTATCTAGAACTGTGTATTGTAAAATCTGATTCATCCTCAAATCACTGCATGACTATACTTCTGACTGTTTACCTGCATGGCCTTTATCATTCTCACTCACATTTTCATCTTGTTTGGCTTGACCACCACATTTACATTTTTCTTAATTCAGCATTGTTTCATTGTTATCTTTATTCCTGTTTTGATTTTTATTATGATCCAGTGTCGACCTGAGGAGGATGGGTTTCACTTTTGAGTCTTGGTTCCTCTCAAGGTTTCTTCCTCTCAACCCGAGGGAGCTTTTCCTTGCCACTGTTGCCACTAGCTTGCTTAAAAGAGGCTCGGACCCAGATTTCTGTAAAGCTGCTTTGTGACAACATTTGTTGTGAAAAGTGCTATATAAATAAAATGTAATTGAACTGAATTGAACTGTAACTTTCAAGCAGCGAAATGGGCGTAATGTGACAAACCCATTTCAGAAATATGTCTACCATGACACTAAACTAGTACATTGATCAAACTGAAGTCAAATTCAAGAACCAAAGAATAATTAATGCACTAAATGTCCAAATACTTTTGTCCACATAGTGTCAGTGAGTAAGTAAATAAACAAACCAATAAAATAAATAAATAAATAAACACTTATGCAAGATAGCCTGTGGTTAGTTATTTGTGTCTAGAGCACCACAGGGCAGTTGTAAATAGGACTGTAAAAGACTTGTTAATAATTAACAAGTCCACCTTTAAACTGTAGTCTTCTAGAGAACGTTGGTGTGTAATTAGATGTGTAGTTTGGCGTGTAATAGGCTAACACCCCCCCCCCACACACACACGCAGACTAAAACTGCCTTGTATGTAAATGGATGTAAATGTACCAAATATTACTAAAGTAAAAAGCAAAATCAATATGAAGAACAGACATGATTGGATGTGATGACTAAGAAGCAGTACTGGTCCTAACATAAAGACAAATTAGCAAAAATGCAGGCAGTTTCATTTTACACTGAATGAATTTGGGTTTTTTAAAAATGAAATCAAATCATCATCAAATCAAGAACAAAAAAAAACTGGCCTGGCCTTTGAAATGTAAATGTAAGGTCTAGATTATTAAGAAAAATTAATATACTTTTATATGTATTAAAATGCAAGTATTCCATTTAAAAACTACACAAAAAAAATTACACTCAAGTAAAATTACGTCTTTTTCTACACCTCACACAGTTTACACACAATCTAATCCCCTCCTAAAACTCAAGTACTGGACTCCAAATGGCTCAGCGGTCTAATGCCCTGCCACTATGGCCCAAGGGTCACAAGGTCGAATCCTGAGCCATGTCGCTTTGCTATTAGCAGCCGGAGTCGGCGCTCTGTTCCCTCATCACTCTTAAGCAATGTTGGCTGTTGTGTGTTAGCTGATGTGTCGGCAGCAGTTTGAAAAGAGGGGGCTTTGACTGGCTTCACATGTATTGGAGGAGACATTTGTTAAGTCTTTCCCTCCTAGTGTCAGGAACATTGCTAGTGCTAGGGCGAATTGCAAACAGGTCAGTAAATTGGCAGTTTGCGAGTGCGGACCACGCTAGCTGAGGCAAGGAGGGAGAACTCGAGAAATTTGGGTTCTGGGGGATTTCGAACGGATGGAACTCGAAGCCAGACCCCCCCCCTTGCCAGGTAGAGGTTGAGTATAATTGGATCATCAGGAGGAGCAGGGCTGGTGGTGGGGTGCAAGTTTTCATCACGAGAACGAAAAGGGGGAGGAACAGTTTTATAGCGCGTAGTAAAAGAGGGGTGGAGTTTGGGCATGGTCCTTACCCCAAACTTTCAGTTATTACATAACTTCATTATTAAATTGGGAGAAATTCGACAAAACATATGAATAAATAAATAAAACCCAACTACTGCCAAATCAGCAAGCTGCTCAAGTGACTCTTCCCCTGTTTACACACCACTATTTACACAGTGCTCTGCACTTTATCTATTTTCCAACATAGTAGCCATATTTAAATACCAGTATGGGAGAAGAAAAAGTGGTAACATAATAGATCTCTACTTCTTAGATGACTTCTGAGCTGTACCATCTGTACTGATACACTATACTGACAAAAGTATTGGGACACCTGCTCATTCATTGTTTCTTCCACAATCAAGAGTATAAAAAAAACCCAGTTTATCCAGCTTTTGTTGGAGTAACTGTCTCTATTGTCCAGGGAAGTCTTTCTACTAGATTTGGAATCTGATGGGTTCCTCTGCTTCACGGATCAATACTGGGGGCTTTATACCCCTCTAGCCCATGCCTGGAATTTGGCATGGTGCCAAAAGGTTCTGCTCCAGAGAGTCCTATTCTATTGACATTACTTCTCTACAGGTGCAGGCGTGCTGTATGTGTGTGCTTTTGCACATCTGTCAGCAATTGGCACAACTTAAAGTAGCTCAATGCATTCATTAGAAGGGCTGTCCACAAACATTAGGAAATTCAGTGTACCACAACGTAGGCCTACTGTAGGGGCAACCTTTGCACCCTTTTATACTGCAAGAATAACTTGCACACTTTGTAGCTACTGTAACATAAAGCTTTTATACGACTATGAGTTTGTACATTAATCACTGTTGTGTTACCGCATGCTGTTGCCATCAGAACAACACCTTGTATCTCCAAATTAGTAATTTAAGATAAGATAAGATAGTCCTTTATTAGTCCCGCAGTGGGGAAATTCATTTTACAGGAGGAGAACAAAACAAAATCAATCCAAGTAAATTTTAAGAATTGCTATAGGCCCATTTATCGTAAAATGTCAAGAACGACAAAAATGGAGATACAAGATTTTTTCTGTAACTGAAACAAGATACTGCCACATATCAGAGAATGTATGCAGCTGTGAATGTGGGCTGTAATGAAAACTAATGTGAAGTGAATAGTTGCACCTAGAAGATCTCACTGGGTTTCACTGTTTCCCTCAGTTCTCCTTCAACTGTCATGCCTGGAGCTGAAGCAGATGTATGAGAAGATAGCATGCATGGTTACATGCTGCCCACTCCTGTAGCTGAACTGTTACAGCTATTGCACCTTTCACCCTTTACCTGGAGAGGGTGCTGCTTGGTTTCACCTATGGAATACCTACCTGTCCGTGTTATGGTCTGTACCTGGTGCGTACAGAAAACAGACAGAAACAGGCTTCAGCAAATCGCTCACAGAGTAGGTTACAACTTCAGACACGAGGCCAGTGATCTCCTACAGCTCCGATCACAACTGATCACAGGTGTTAATTAAACACACTGGCTACTTTTTACGCCGGAAGCCTAAAACACGTAAACTGCGTTTTACTGAAGAGAGGCTCCTTCAACTCAGACTATGTTGATGTAGGCAGAAGAGCTGATGGGATAAAGCCATGTGCCTGCCTACCTTTTTGTCGATCGCTGAATGAGTGCATGTAGGCTTGCTTTCCACTCCTGATTACTTCAGGAAAGGAGGAGCTGGTTTTCCGGTGTTAAACGGCTGCCGTCTTTGTAAAGCGCTACCGCTAGAGTCCGCTGTTGAATACGGGACTGAGGTTGGCTTCCTATCCCACTGTCCTCCTTAAATCCTGCAGCTAGAAAAGCTTAGAAAATAAGAGTGAATTCATTCTAGATTAGACACTTACTAATATAGACTAAAAAATAAGATAAGAATAATTAAAAAAACAAATATAAATAAAAAAGAAAAAGTATTTAAATATAATAACTATAGACAACACTATAATTATTATAAAAATAATAATTACAGACAATAAATATATAAATTATAATTCGTTTTTTAAAATAATATATATATAGATGTTATATATATATATAATTATATATAGATTTTTTGTGACTTTAATATACAGTTTTATCATATTTTGATTTACTTTATATATACACAAACACACATATATATGACATATATATATATATATATATATATATATATATATATATATATATATATATATATCAGTAAATTAAAATAAGACAAAACTGTGTATTCAAGTCACAAAAAAAACTATAGTCTACATCTACCGCCATGGTTCACAAAGTGGAATCCAGACACTCTTATATATGAGGGATATGAGTCAAAAGAAATATCAACCACCGAGATACAGCCTCTCTACACTCCTTACTCCGTAAATCAACTACACTAAACTAAAATTAAAGTACAATAATAACCCGATCACGTTTGGCCATTAGTAAATTATGACTTTGGTGTTGTCTTTATTAGATTTAACTGTTTTAGTGCTAACATTAAAACCCTTACAAAAGCAGAATTTTCTTTTTGTTGAATATTCCATATGTATTGTGTTGTATTTTGCGCAAACTTATAAAGGTGAATGACTTCCCATCGCACACATCACACCACACCCTGTACTGATGTTATACCTTCCTGTCCCTTCTAATGGACTAATGGCCTCAAGGGCATTCAACCCATTTATTTCCAGCCGCATTAGAGAGCTGATAAATACACACTGGTTTGAGAATTGTTGGCTTCATTTTTGTATCTTGTCTCTCAGAGGTAAAACAAAAGGTTTTTTGTTCTTTTTGGCCACCAGTCAGCATCTATCTATTATATGTTGTCAGAGATTGGTCTAAAGGGATAAAGACGTTGGAGACTAGTGTGGTTTGATATGGTATATGACACTTAATAAAATGTATTTTTCTCAACATTATAATTTTCTTCTATCAGTATATACGTAAAAATGATAATAGACATGTATGCTTGAATAAGAAGGATAGAAGGTAGCTCACAGCAACACGTCAAACCTCTAATGCAAGTTTATGGCTGGATATCTTAATCAGCTACAAATTGTACTTGGTGGATCAGATTAAGAGCTGATTAATAACTGATAACGAAGGAGGTTTAAGTTCATTTATGTTATGTTATTCACCGAGCGAGCATTGACCTGGGATATTTTTCACCATTGTCTATTTTTGCACCATTGTCTGTTTAAGACCTAGGAAAGAGTACGACAGAGTACGATTTTAATCTTTAATCAACTACACAGATGCATTTCTGACATTCCAGTGCAAGGTGGTCATGGTGAAAAATTCCTCAGTACAGCGTAAAGAGACAAGCATATTTTTCTGTGTCAGTTTTTCCTTTTCTCCTTTTTCTGAGAGCAGATGAGTTTATGCATTGAGTCAATGGCCAGAGAGGCAAAATACTCCACAAGTGGCACACATATCAACCATAGTGCTTTTACTAATGCAATTCTCATAAGATCATTAGATATGGCCCATCTAGCCCTTTCTCACATTATCATTATGACAGTGTACAATTGACACACTGCGCTGTGGAATACTCTCTAAGGTAGTGTAATAAACACATTTACATTTATGGCATTTAGCTGACGCTCTTATCCAGAGCGACTTACATGGTTACTCATATTACAGAGGTGGGCCAATGGAGTGTTAGGAGTCTTGCCCTAACAATTGGCGTAGCGCAGCATAGTCACCCAGATCGGGAATCGAACCCCAGTCTCCCACGTGGTGTGGGAGCTCAGTGGCAGGTAGTGGTGTTATCTGTTGCGCCACACCAACCACCTCTAAAACACCTCTATGAGGCATGAGGCATGGTGTATGGCTAATATATGTCATGTAAGTAAAGCACACTATGTGCAATAATTATTAAGAATACCAGATAGTTGGTTATTTTCTTTTAATCAGTAAGTTAATATTGTTACCAGTATTATCACATTAGCCAAAGAATAATTACACTTCAGTTCAGTATATTTTTCAAATTGTTAGCAAATGCTGAAGAGATTAATGTAAAATGAAAATGAATATAAACCTGTGTTCAGCAGTGTATAGCTGTTTTCATTCAGACGTATTCATTGATTTTGACTTACAAACATTGTTATTAAGTTGTGGTGTAGTCGCATAATGCACTAGTGAATTCTGACCTTTGTCTTTTACAGGTTATTAGATAATAACAAATAGTAAAGCTTACATCCATAATCTGTTTGAATTTGTAGTGCTTAAAGAAGCATTATGTGAGAATTGGCATTTCTGGGCTTGGCTTTCCCCCTACAGATTTCCCACAAACAATGAAAGGTGTATGGCTTCCCATCACACACATCACACCACAGCCTGTTCTATTTCAATATTGTGCCATCCTGTACCTTCTGATGTACTAATGGCCTTCAGGGCATTCAACCCATTTAATTTCAGTTATATTAGAGAGCTGATAAATACACACTGATTTAGAAAATGTTAGTTTTATCCCAGTATCTTGTCTCTCAAAGGTAAGCCAAAATAGAAAAGATCAAATTTGAACCAAACCAACTTGACTCTTTTCCACTGGTAATCTTTAAGATGTACCTAGAAAATCGATAATGCCAGCCTTTGAAAGGATAATGTATATTTTTTTCACAGGAACATTAAGCCAATGTCCAACAAATCATTTTAAATACAGTTTGATTGACATTGCGACAATAGAGGCTTTTATAGGGTTCTATAGTTCTCACACTTTGGCTGCAGCCATTGACATCTATGAGTAATGTATGTACACCAAATTGATAATCTATATATCCAAGATTATTCACTCAGAATTTTTTTATAGCATGTTTAAATATTGTTTTGTTTGTATTGTGTGTATTTTTGCTAAATTTCCAGGGACATACAATGAACATCCTTCAGTGCCATTCATATTTATGACATGTTGTGAATGAATTCTCATTCAATAAAAAAAGTCTGTAAGACCACAACTGACCCAGTTTTATGTGGTTAGTAGACAGTTCTCAATGTAGTAGTCACACCAATATGGTGTGATAGAGGCATATGCACTACATGCTTTTACCGTATGGCAGGTGTACCCAATGTAATTGCCATTGAGTGTGGGTAGTAAATGTAATAACATCTTTTGAACAGCACTGCGTTTAACTTACAAGTGAGCCAAGTCTACCTCTGAACCTCTAAAGACCTTGGCCTTGCTCAATAGAAGTAATGTCTTATCAGTCTAATAGTGGGGCAGACGGGCATGGAGGCGTGTTCTGGACACCGATAGCATAAATTTAACACTCTCTGACAGTGACCATACTCTGTACAGACCTAGCTGGAACCTCCTGGGAATACACATTACAAAACCTGGTGAGTATTTTACCACTTCTACTTTTCATAATTCAGTCCAGAAGTATCTCAAGGTATTCAATAAAAATATGAAAAGCATTGTTTTCCTAATGTTTTGGTACTAAGAGAATTGGTACGATATGGTACTAAGAGAATTGTCTGGAGTGTTAGCAGAGTAGACATCCAAAAAGAGCCATAGAAAGTCCTTAGTGACTTTAATGCCAACATAGTGTGCATAGTAATGTGGCCAGTAAGTGAATGTGATGTTAAAAACACTCCAACAACATTGATTGTGGCTCATACCAGTGTAATGTACACTAACTAGCATGCCACTTGTTAATTGCTAAAGATTTGTAAAAATTAATTGCTTCCCATAAGCCATGTTAAAACTAAAGTCTATATATAATGTTAAAAATAACTCTCATGGCTTTGGATTTTCAGCCAAAGTGAATTTGACCATTCATGCTGATCAATGGGGCAGTGGTGGCTCAGCGGTTAGAGCGCCGGGATATCGATAACAGGGTTGTGGGTTCGATTCCCGTGCTCGGCAAGCTGCCACTGTTGGGCCCTTGAGCAAGGCTGCTCCCCGGGCGCTGGAGTTGGCTGCCCACCGCTCTGGGTGTGTGTGTACTCACTGCCCCTAACAGATGGGTTAAATGTGGAGGACACATTTCGCTGTACAGTCCACACTGTACAGTGACGAATACGTGCACCTTTATCCAATGGCAAATTTGATTACATAATCAGTATGACTGGCATAACTACTGCTGTCAAGTGCTTTTTGTTCCCTTGATCCCCCATTATAAGAATTTTCGGATTGGAAAGAAAAAAAAAACACAAGAAAAAAAAATAATGCCCATTTATTTAATCTCATTCAGAAAAATGAGGGGAATATTTTATTTCTGGTACTGAAAATGGTAACAACCACATGTTGTATATGTGTGTAAGTCATTGTCCTTGTTTAAAATTCATAATGTAAACAATGAAGTTCTTTAGCCTGCACAAAATACACTTTCGGCAATGCCATAGAAGAGCCATTGTTCCATAAAGAAACATTTTTGTAAGAGATGTCAACTTTTTAAATAAAGAACCTTTTAATCGCTTTAGGTTTTTAGACCGTTTTTTAATATCATGCACATTCACACATCAATTTTCATGCATGGATCTTTCTGGAATCTAAAGCTTTCTGGCTCTACTGTATGGCATTGCACAAAGGACCATTTATAGAATCTTTATATTCCAGAGTGTGGATGCAAAATCGGATTTGATGTGGTGTTCCTTTTAGGAAGATTGCTGACCAGACGAATTTACTGATCATGAAGGAAGCTCATCTAAGTACAGATCACCAAAGTATGAAAACAATTGAAGGTGAAGAAAGTGAGTGTGTTTTTTTATGCTGGATTGTAAAACAAATGAAAAAAATCCTTCATGTATGAGTGTATCTAACATTTTTTGTAAACCATATTTCTATTCCGCAGACACTGAAAAGAGGTAAGTACTGGGTCTTTACTACAAAAAAATGCCTGTGGTCAGTGCATTGTGATACAATAAAGAGATGAATAACAATACCAAGATTCATTTCACTTCACATTTTAAGGAGTAAGAGTAACAAAAATGAAGAGAAAGTCCTGGGAGTTGGATTCTTTCAACTTTTCCGGTTTGCTACATGGAAAGACATTTTGATGATGGCTGTGGGGGCTTTGTGTGCACTTGTCCACGGGGCTGCCTCGCCTCTCATGCTGCTGGTCTATGGCATGATGACCAACACCTTTGTGGCCTATGAGCTGGAGGTTCAGGAGCTGGCTGATCCCAACAAAACCTGCATTAATAACACTGTGACCTGGACTAACGGTTCTCTAGTACAGCTGGAAAATAATCACACTGTGGACTGTGGGTGAGTCCTGTAGAAGTGAATGCAATTTAGGTTTTTGTTTAAACTTAAACAAATGCATGTTGGCAAATGTAATTGATCAGATCAATCAGATTTTGATTATGTTCTCTTACACAGTGTGGATATTGAGGCTCAAATGACTATGTTTGCTTATTATTATGTCGGTGTTGGACTGGGAGTGCTAATTCTTAGCTACTTTCAGGTATGACAAAAACCTTCTACTATACGTATTAATTGTTTAAGGTACACAACTGATGCACTATGTGTTGTTATTATAAACCAACTATAAATATATATAAATATACATACAAATTATTAAAAAATGAAATATATACCTTCTTATTTCAGATTGCCTTGTGGGTTACTGCAGCTGCAAGGCAGACACAAAAAATACGGAAAACATACTTCAGGAAGATTATGTGTATGGAAATTGGCTGGTTTGACTGCACTTCTGTTGGCGAGCTGAACACAAAAATATCAGAGTAATTTGTGCCTCCTGATTTTTTTGTTTTGTTTAATTGAAACATAACATCAACATTTCTTAATTTTGTGCATAAAATAATTTAGCACTCTTAAAAGTAAAGGTGCCAAAGGTTTTTCTTTGCACAATGCATTTTTTTAAGTTTAAAAGTAACTTTTATTTTATTATATAAGTTTGCACAAGCCTGGATTCCTCAAATAACCCTTCAATAGATAATTATATATATATATATATATATATATATATATATATATATATATATATATATATATATATATATATTACAAATGAGTTGTGTTTAAAGTCTAAAAAACTTTATTATATATAACTTCATTATTATATTTAAAGGTTTACATTTACATTATGTGAAGGTTCTTAAACCTATAAATGGTTCTTTACACTTGCAGTTCTCTATTTTGAAGTGGTAATTCTATAGCAATGCTCAAAGAACTTTGTTCTCTTTGAGAACTCAAATAACTAGTAGTGCACTGTAAATAAACTGTAAATAAAAATAAAAATGCTAAGAAATGACATGCCATATAAGCATTCTAAAATTATCAAGAAAACTGCCCAGCTTTGACAAAAGAATATTAGAAGAATATAAGAAACTATATCATATATATTAGTTATTATTGAATAGTTAATATTTATTATTGTATATAATAGTAACATTTCAATATAGAAATTACATTTTACATTTAATATATGTAATTGTGTATTTTCTTCTTTGTGTAAACAGTGATATTAACAAGATCAACAATGCGATAGCTGACCAGGTAGTGATCTTCATTGAGAGGATCTCAACGTTTATCTTTGGTTTCCTGGTGGGCTTTGTTGGAGGATGGAAACTGACACTGGTAATAATTGCAGTGAGCCCTCTGATTGGATTGGCCGCAGGACTAATGGCCATGGTCAGTACTAATTTATTCATTAGAATACAACTTTCTTAAAGAATTAACTGAATGTACAATCTTGTTATCACATTTTGTTACATTTCTAATGACACATTTTGTTAAAGTGTAAATAAATGAACAAATCCTCTGCAGGAGACAAAAATATTTGTTTTAATGTATAAAAAAGGACATAGTTAATGTGCCTTTAGGTTTGTTGATAGCACATTTAATGTCTTCTTTTTTGCTAAACATTGAGCAAATAAATAGCATGTTTGGTGTGGAATGTGCATAAGTGTGACTCTGAGAATGTGAACTAATTTACTCAATACATTTGCATAAGACTACATGTTTTCCCACAGATACAGTTTACTATCACTAGATTTGATTGGCTCAAGCTGGTTTAATGGATGTGGTGTGTTTGCAGGCAGTAGCAAGGCTGACAGGTCGTGAGCTGCAGGCTTATGCTAAAGCTGGAGCCATAGCTGATGAAGTTCTCTCATCTATCAGAACAGTAGCAGCATTTGGAGGAGAGAACAAGGAGACAGAGAGGTACTGAATAATGTCTTCTTCTGTATTTGCTCTTTAAATGACCCTGAAGAATTACTGCTAAACTGTGGTACAGTACAGTAGTATAAAGAGGCAATTCTTTTAAATCTCCAGATATGACAAGAATCTTGAAGAAGCTCAGACCTGGGGAGTGAAGAAAGGGACAGTCATCGGCATATTTCAGGGTTACCTATGGTGCATCATATTCCTCTGTTATGCCCTAGCTTTCTGGTATGGCTCCAAGCTTGTAATTGACACTAATGAGCTCACACCTGGAACCCTCATCCAGGTATGGACCATTCTCAAAGAGTTTAGCTCATACCTCCATCATGTCTCATAATACTACTTTTACATTCAAATCACTAGTGTTACAGATGTATACACACTCACAGAGCACTTTAGGAACATACGTGGGCCTTCTTCTGCTCTTAAAACAGCCTCAAATCGTCATAGTCAGGACCGCTGACTTTTGAGGGCTTGTCCTGTCCATGAATTCTTGCTTGAAAAAATGTATTTATCAGACCAGTCTATGTCTTTTTTTAGTCTTCAACTGTCCAGATATGTTGAGCTTGTGCTCACTGCAGCCTCAGCTTTCTGTTCTTGGCTGACAGGACCCAACATGGTCTTATCCTGTTGTAGCGTATCCATGTGTTGCACCTTCTAAGATGCTATTCTGCTCACCAAAATTGTACAGAGTGGTTATCTGAGTTACTGTAGCCTTTTTGTCAGCTCGATCAAGTCTGGTTATTTTCTATAGCCAAAACATTAGTACCCCTTCCTAATATTGAGTAGGACTCACTTGTGCCACCACAACAGATATGACCATTCAAGACATGGACTCCACAAGACCTCCACAAGAAGGTGTTCTGTGGTATCTGGATGCAGCAGATGCCAGACAAATCCCACAAGACCTGCATGTTTTGTAGTGTTTTGACCTTGTAGCCTAGTTATCAACTTCAAGAACTGACTGTTCACTTGCTGCATAATATGTCCCACAAAGTGTCAGATTCACCTGTCAGTATAAACTGCCTGTAAGCATTTTTGTTTTGTTTTGTTATTTTATCTTCAGGTGTTCTTCGGCGTGCTCATTGGAGCCATGAACCTAGGTCAGGCTTCCCCATGTCTAGAGGCCTTCGCTTCTGGTCGCGCTGCAGCCAAGAGCATCTTCGACACAATTGACAGAGTATGGTTCACAGTGACACAGTAACAGCTCACTCAATGAACCTTTATGTCTTTGTCAACACAGACAGACTCATCACTGCCAACCTTTGTGTTCATACAGAGACCAAAAATTGATTGCTTCTCAGAGGAAGGGCACAAGCTAGAGAAAGTCAAAGGTGACATTGAATTCCATAGTGTTGAGTTCAACTACCCCTCCAGACCTGAAGTTAAGGTTAGACACTCCTGTGTTGTTGTTTTTTCCCATTCCGCATTTCTCTTATAACTTGCAAATATTCAGCCTGTATATCATTTCTTGTAGATTTTAGATGATTTAAACTTGCTGGTTAAAGCGGGGGAGACGACAGCATTTGTGGGACCCAGCGGATCTGGCAAAAGCACTGCAGTCCAACTCATTCAAAGATTTTATGACCCCAATCAAGGAATGGTAATCCAAACCAGTCAAACAGTGCAACCTTACCTTAAAAATGCTGTAATTGACCGTAGTAAAGCATGAAGACAAGTTATGTGATGATGAACTACGATTTCCCTTATGTTAGGTCACCCTGGATGGCCACGACATTAGAAGCCTGAATATCCAATGGCTGCGTTCATTGATAGGTATTGTAGAGCAGGAACCTGTTCTTTTTGCCACCACCATCTCAGAGAACATTCGCTATGGCCGACCAGGAGTCACCATGGAGGAGATCATAAAAGCTTCCAAAGAGGCCAATGCTTACAACTTTATCATGGACCTGCCACAGGTAAATAACCAGAACCTTATCATACACAGTGGTATCTAAATTGGCAGTGGGTTGTCTTATCTACAGGGGGGTGGTGTAGTGTGGTCTGCACCTTGATACAAGTGCAGTGTTTCACAAGGCAAGATTTCTCAGTGCCTTTTAAAAGGTCTGTACTGTTCTGTAAGCATTTGCCTTATAATGCATGGTTTTGACTTTCCTTTTTAAATGAATGAGCATGGCACACCGTCCCACAGATGGAAAATAGGCTGTAAGGCTGTCAATTTAAACCTCCCACATAACATGCTAATTGTCTGGCGCAGAAATTCGATACACTAGTTGGAGAGGGCGGAGGCCAGATGAGTGGTGGGCAGAAGCAGAGGATTGCAATCGCTCGAGCTCTGGTCAGAAACCCCAAAATACTACTACTAGACATGGCCACATCAGCCCTGGACAATGAGAGTGAAGCTGTGGTGCAGGAGGCTCTTGACAAGGTGAGACCAACCAGCAGCACCTTAAAATCTGCAGCAAATACAATATTCTGCACTGCTGTTTTTACCTTCTCTTACTAACTTTGATCAGTTAGTGCTAGAAACGCATCTACACTTTCCAACCATATATTTTCTGTAGTAAATAATCTGTGGTAATATTTAGTTTTTAATGGTGTTGTTTTTTTTCTGTCAGGCTCGCATAGGCAGAACCACCATCAGTATTGCTCATCGTCTGTCTACGATCCGCAACGCCGATGTGATTGTGGGCTTTGAGCATGGACGTGTTGTGGAAAGGGGTTCACACAGTGAGCTACTGGACAGAAAGGGTGTCTACTTCACTCTTGTTACCCTCCAGAACCAAGGAAGTGAATCATCCAATCACAAAACAAATAACTGTAAGTATGTTCCACATTTGATGTTTCATACATTCATTTCATGTAACAGTTTTTATTGTAAACAGCATTTAGGACAGGAACACACTGGAGGGCCCGTGCCCAGCACAGTTCAGTAATTTTCTGCTCAAACTCATCTGAAAATTGTCAGATTTAGTAGGTGAGTTAGGTTAGTTAGGTGAGCCCTGCTATCCTGGAGGGTTGAAGTTATAATAATAATAATAATAATAATAATATAGTGTGACAATGCAATCAGAGAACGGACATGGATCGTTTTAAGGTAAAGTATTATGCATATAACACTTCAGTATATCCCCATATCAAGGTATCGACTCATATCACAGTGTTCACAGTATTCTGTGTATTGTGTTGTATCATAGACAGAATTTGATCTTGTGGCTAACATATTCCCTTATTGCTGTTGTATTAAGGTCAAGCCAGCAAATTGGCTTGGGGCTATTGTGTTAGAGCAGGACACTGTAAAGCACAACATTTATTTTCATAATTGTAATAATGTTGATGCTCTAAAAGCTGAAAATAAAGGCATGTGTTTAGAAGCTCCTTATTTTTGCTGTACTGACTTAACATGTTATCATATCAAATAAATGATGAATTCTGCAAAATTGTTACACACCCTAAAAAACTAAAGTAATTTGGTTTGTCTTGCTGAAGCCCCAGCATCTGAAACAAGCATCCCTGAAGATGATGGATTCAAAAAAAGAAGTTTCAGCAGGGGGAGCTATAAGTCTAGTTTAAGGTAAAGTACATAAAATGTATTCTACTTAAAATAATCTCCAGAATCATTAAGTTAAGTAGAAATAGGGATGTTTGGAGTAGTGGATTATGTTCAGTTACAAACATGAGCTAAATGTTAACAGGAAATCCTTGCGAATGAGGTCACAGTCTCAAATGTCAAACACCTTCATTGATGCCATTTCTGGAGAACTGAGATTTGATTTGGACAGTTTAAAACTGGACACAGCTGAGGAAAATCAGGTATTTTTTTTCTGGATTCAACTTTAGTGGAGCTGATTTTAAAAGTGTTACACTGTGCATTTTACACTGTATGGGTCAAATCAATGGATTCTCATTTCTATGGTAGATAGATGATAATGTAGGTTAACTGTTTTGTTCTCAGCTCATGCACTTGCATTTAATTGCATTTAATTGTATTTTATTTTAGGAATTTGATGATTCAGTGAAGTTGGCTAAATCAGCATCTGTGGCTCGAATTCTGAAGTACAACCAACCTGAATGGCCATACATGTTCCTGGGCTCTTTAGGAGCAGCTGTAAATGGATCTGTCAACCCTATCTATGCCCTCTTATTCAGTCAGATTTTAGGGGTGAGAGGCATTTTTAAGTCTGCAATCCAGACATAGAATTTACCACATGACACAAAGATAATCCTGTTTCTCTGTTGTGTAGACATTTGCTATCAGAGACCTGGATGAACAGAGAGAGCAGATTAATGGGGTTTGCGTTCTGTTTGTCATTGTGGGATGTATGAGCTTCTTCTCACAGTTCTTACAGGTATGATTCTGTATATTTCTATAAAATAGCATCACATGTTTTTTTTCAGCACAGTTATCAGAGCACAGAGCATACTATTTGCCATGTTTATCTATCTATTGTATGTCAAGTGGAATTGTAAAATGTTTGAAAATGAATATGACAAGATACTATATCTCCTTGTATGATATTTGGATAATGACAGTCTCATTATGTGGCAGATTAAATATTCTTTTGGGATGTTTATGTATTACAGGGTTATGCTTTTGCTAAATCTGGAGAGCTGTTGACTCGCAGGCTGAGGAAAGTTGGCTTCCAGGCCATGCTTCAGCAGGAGATCGGATGGTTTGATGATCCTACAAACAGTCCTGGAGCTCTTACCACTAGACTGGCTACTGATGCATCCATGGTGCAAGGGGTGAGTAGGCCTGGCCACAACACTGTGGTTTGATTCCCACTCAGGCAGGCACACCATGTTATACTGCTTAATTTATCCAATTCTATAACATGAGTCTTTTACAAGGTAACAAGTTTAGCTGCATGGATCAAGGCTTAGGTTCAGTACACTTTAGGTTGCAGGTTCATTAATTGAATATTTGCTTTGTGTTGACTCTTGTTTAGGCTACTGGCTCTCAGATCGGCATGATTGTTAACTCACTGACCAACATTGGAGCCTCGTTCATCATTGCATACTCCTTCAGCTGGAAGCTGAGTCTGGTGGTGACCTGCTTTCTCCCTCTGATCGGCCTCTCTGGAGTCTTCCAGGCTAAAATGCTGACTGGGTTTGCTAATGAGGACAAGAAAGCAATGGAAGCAGCAGGGCAGGTGATATGCGTTATGTGTTATGCCAATATTAAAGAAGCTTAAATGCTGCATATATACAACCGATCCCTGATTTATTAGTTTTAGATGGATTTGTGATTCTAGATCTGTTGCAACAGGTGTCCAGTGAAGCTATGGCCAACATCAGAACCGTTGCAGGTTTGGCTAAAGAGAAGCAGTTTGTGGCTCTCTATGAGCAGCAGCTGGAGGCCCCCTACAAAGCAGCAAAGAAGAAGGCCAACGTCTATGCTGTCTGCTTTGCCTTCGCGCAGTGTGTTATCTTGATGGCATATGCAGCCTCTTTTAGATATGGTGGCTATCTGGTTAACTATGAGGGACTTCACTATGTGGTTGTTTTTAGGTAAGATCTGAAAAATGTTCATGATATATACTAAAGCTTGCACAGATTGTTGCTATTTCTGATCATGTAAATCAGCTAATGGCTCATGACTGATATTTAAGGTGTCCCTTTGCAGAATTGCAATGAACCTCATATAAATATTTATTGCAAATATATTTTGTGTATGTATATGTTTGTTGAATGAACTATTATAAGGTGTATAATATGTATTGTCAGTTCTTTTAATTAATGCAATTTGGTTGGAACCTCTAGAGTAATCGCTGCTATTGTAACCAGTGGAACAGCTCTCGGAAAAGCTTCATCTTTTACGCCGGACTACGCCAAAGCCAAAATAGCTGCTGCCCAGTTCTTTAAACTTCTGGACAGAGTCCCTAAAATTAACATTGGTCAAACACAGGGGAAAAAATGGGTATGAATGCTATGCTTCTTGTTATAATAATAATGATAATAATAATGATAAACAATAATAGAGTAATAACAATCATTATTCTTATAATAACTCAAATTAAAGTCCTTCTGCTTTTTAGTCATATGAACTATTAATTTTATTTTTTATCCAGAAAAATGACCTGGCTTTGGAAATATTTGATGATTCTTTCTTGCTTTATCTCACAGGATCATTTTAAAGGTAGGGTTGAGTTTAAGAACTGCATGTTTACATACCCAAGCCGGCCAAACATCCAGGTGCTAAGGGGACTAGAGGTAGAAGTGAATCCTGGCCAGACACTTGCCTTTGTGGGCAGTAGTGGATGTGGCAAGAGCACAAGTGTTCAGCTCCTGGAGAGATTCTATGACCCAGACCAAGGCCAAGTGGTGAGAAACCATTTTTTTATAGCTCTAGCTCAGAAAGACTAAATTGTACATATATTAGTAAAATTATGTGGTAAATGTCATCAGAACATTTTCAGCATTTTAGAAAATTATTAGAGATTAAAAATGAAAATGTTTGGATCTAATTATATATTTTGCCTTGTCTCTAGTTGATAGATGGACACCCATCCCATGGTGTTAATGTACCATTCCTGAGGTCTCAGATTGGAATTGTGTCTCAAGAGCCTGTGCTTTTTGACTGCACTATAGCAGAAAACATTCAATATGGAGATAACTCTCGCCTTGTCAGCATGGAAGAGGTTATAGAGGCCTCTAAGAAGGCATATCTGCATGATTTTGTGATGTCTCTACCTGATGTAAGTAAAATAAAAGGATTGTGAGTATGTTTTGTTGTGAGTAGTTTTAATAATTCAATTAATAAAATGATTAATAATTATTTAAGTAATAAGTAATAATTGTTTATTATCATTACATAATATAATAACACAGCTTAGTCCCAAATTCATGCTACTTCTGTTCATGGTATTTACTTAGTACTGCAAAATATGTTGTGCCACACTCTGCTGGCTATATAGCGAGATAGTCTTGGATACTTAGAAACATACACTCGGGTTATACTGTCCTACTTGCAAAGTAAATATTACAATCTGTCCATAACATTACTGAACAAACTCACAGCCTCTTGTCCTCTTTCTGTCTGGTTTATAGAAATATGAAACCTCAGTTGGAGCTCAGGGTTCTCAGCTTTCTAGAGGGCAGAAGCAGCGCATAGCCATCGCTCGCGCCATTATCAGAAACCCCAAAATCCTTCTGCTGGATGAGGCTACCTCTGCCCTTGACACAGAAAGCGAAAAGGTATCTGTTAGCATTTTGTTTAATGTAGCCTGATATAAGCTCAGAAAATGTGATATCTGTCTCTATTAATATAGTGCATCTATGGTTTTGCTATGAAATTGTATTTGTAGAGTACAGCCACAAATCACACCAGGTATCAAATGTCCTGTGTTCATCACATGTCTATTTTTTTGTTGTTAAATCTCCTTTTCACTTTCCCAAATGTTCAGACAGTCCAGGCAGCACTGGATGAAGCTCGGCGAGGTCGCACCTGCATTGTCATCGCCCACAGACTTTCCACCATTCAAACTGCAGATATCATCGCAGTGATGTCGCAGGGTGTTGTCATAGAGAAAGGAACACATGAAGAGCTGATGGCAAAGAAAGCGGCCTACTACAAGCTGGTCACTACTGGTGCACCCATTAGTTAAAAACAATAATGTGGGGTACATTAACTGTGATATAAACACAAAGTAAAAGTACAATTTTAGGTATTTGTGGTTGGTATTTATTCAGTACTTTACTTTTGTATTTACGCTAATGAAAATGAATAATGCTAAAGCCTTTACCTGTTTAACTTTGTAACTAATCTTGATATTCAGTTTCTGCCTTTTTAAGTAGCCAGATAGTAGATAATTTTAAGAATATATACTGTATATATACATTGACGTTTGACCCCAAATTCGATCATTCAGCCAAGACATACTTGTTGTCCAAAGTTTTCTTCTTTAGTTTTACACAAAAGCCAGCAGGCTCATGTAGTATAACTCATTTGGCTGACAGACCTCTAATCTACTAAAATTTGTTGAGGAAATGGTTTCATAGCAAGTTCATAACATGTTCCAAGCTTTAATGATAGATGGCTCTTCATTGAACCCTTTAAAATGGTTCTGCATATGCTTGTGCATTATATGTATTACAGCTGCTCTGCAAATCTAAAGAGACAATCGGTGTACATTGACTCATAATGCACTACTGCCACTTACACTTGGATTTACATACCTACTGTAACTGCTCTTTTAAGAATGAGTAGTATAAACTACCAAAGTATTAAAATATTTTAATCTATATTTTCCTAGTGAATATTCCACTAAGGGGCAGACAATTTGCGAAAGAAGACTTTCTCTTTTATGTTCCCTAAAGAGACACTAAATAGAATTTGACTTTTGAATTTTTGTTTATGCTGTAAATGTGTTATCTTCTTCTATTTTTCACATTTTCTTTTAAGTGATTATCTGGATGAATAGTTTTTATATTGTTTATTATATTTTGTTTATATAATTATTTATTTAATTATTTTTGTACAATCAATGTAAGGAACTCTCTACTAAGAACCATCCATTAGAAGAACTATTTTCTGAGATGCTATTTACCTCACTTGTGTGTATATACACCTTATTTTGTCATATTTTTGCATACCTGATGAAGACCATATAATGTTTTTTAAACATTCCTGCTGTTATTAAATGAGGAATATAGAGCTTAAATAGTTTGTCTTTCTTAAGAGTGCATTTATTTCCTTTTTGTAATTTAAAGGTCAAAAAATGTTTTCCTGAATATTTTTCAGGAATTAGTTTATAGAGTCAGTGACAGTGGTATTCTTGCATTTGGCAGACTGGATTTAGGTACATTTAAATAACTTTCTATGATACTGAATCATGGAGTAACATCAATGACCTGTGAGGTAACACAAGGGGGAGCCAATCTTGTTGATGTTCTATGGTTTACAGATGTTCCATTTTATACAGTTCACCCCCTTTGGGATTTTTAATTGACAGACTGAAACAGTTTTTGCTCAAGAATAAGCAACATCAATCTTCCCCTCATCCCGGACCAAGTACCAGTCCCTGCTGCTGAAAAATGGGATGGTGTTCTTGGGATGATGAGATGTGTTGGTTTTGCACCAGACATAGCATTTTCCTTGGTGGCAGAAAAGTTCAGTTTTGGTCTCATCTAACCAGAGCACCTTCCTCCATACATTTGGGGAGTCTCCCACATGCATACAAGTAAAGGCTTTTTTTCTGGGCACTCTTCCATAAAGCCCAGATCTATGGAGTGTACAGCTTATTGTGGTCATATGGACAGATACTCCAGTCTTTGCCTGGGCCCTCCATGCCCGGTCTGAGAGTTTTGGTGGGCAGCCCTCTCTTGGCAGATTTGTTGTGATACCAAATTCTTTCCATTTGATGATAATAGATTTGATGGTGATCATGGGGATCATCAGAGATTTGGATATTTTTTATAACCCAACCCTGACTTTTCTACAACTTTGTTGCTGACTTGTTTGGAGATCTCCTTGGTCTTCAAGGGGTTTGGTTGGTGGTGCCTCTTGCTTAATGGTGTTGCAGCCCTTCCAGAAAATTTGATCATGTGACACTTACTGATCATGTGACACTTACATGGACTTAGGTGGACTTCATTTCAATAAGCATGACTTCTGAATGACATTGATTGCACCAGAACATTTAGGGGCTTCATAGCAAAGGGGGTGAATACATATGCACATGCTAATTTTTAGTTTTTTATTTCCACAATTGTTTTTATAACCTCTGGCTATGCATCATGGACCCTGTGTGTAAAGAATTATGGCTTTAAAAGGCTAATTCCTATTAATCAGTGCCATTTCAGCATGGTAGTTTACTTTAACAAATGAAACTTGCCATGATTTTATCTGAGGGCTTGTTATACTACAGAAAAAATATATTAGTTCAGCTTAGCATATGAACGGCAGACTTATTATAAAATGCATGTCCCTCTTTTTACCCTGTAAACACATTTTAAGGTAGTATTAATAAAAAAACATGATATATGTTAACACACAATGTAATTGAAATGCATTTCTGTTAAGAAAAAAGGAATGTTAATGAAATTTTGACCCATTTTAAGATATTTTATTTGACCAATTCCCTTCAATTAAGCAAAAATATATGCATAATATTTTTTTGGTTTTATTAAATTAATATAGCAGGTAACAGGGTGGACAGTCGAGAAACAGGGTGGACAGGTAGTAACAAATTGGACATCATAGCAGAGGACAATACATTTCATTAAACACTTAAACTCTGCAGAACTGGTTCCTGATCTTTTTCCAAACTAGTATAACATATGAACAGCTCAAACAGTTTGCATTGCTTTGCATTGCTTTGCATATATTAATTGATTAGCACTCCTTAGGGTGTAATAAAAGTCATTCCTCTATTTCAGCTTCAGTGTTTTCAGTGGCATCAGTAAGTAAAGATATACTGCAGTGCCTCAGCCAATGATCTTCTACACACACACACACACACACACACACACACACACACACACACACACACACACACACACAATATACATATATGTTACAGCTCGCTTGGGAAAATGTTTTCCCAAGCGAGCTGTAACATATATTATATAACATAACTTATATAAATAAAGCACAGCCATGAATCTTACTCAGGGGTCCCTGCTTTAAAAAGTGAAACAACTCGTAAGAATGCCTGCCCTGGCTAGGTTAATGATTTCTAATTGTTCTGAGATCTTTTCAAATCCATGCGGTTTGCTCTTGATTACTGAAGTGAGAGGTACCACCATGGCAAAATTCATAGAGCTATCTGACGTCTTCTGAAAGATGGTTGTAGTTGCATATGGGCCTGGGCATGGATTTGAAAAGATCTCAGAACAATTAGAAATCATGAACCTAGCCAGGGCAGGCATTCTTACGAGTTGTTTCACTTTTTGAAGCAGGGACCCCTGAGTAAGATTCATGGCTGTGCTTTATTTATATAAGTTATGTTATATAATATATGTTACAGCTCGCTTGGGAAAACATTTATTTGCTAGAATAAATGTCTGCTTATGGGCCTGATATGCTTTATCATCAAGTTTCATCATAGGGGAAACATAAATTAATTAAAACATTCCGGAAAATGAAGCCTGGAACACGCGTCTCTGTCTGTCAAAGTGCACATGTAAAAACAATTTATGTGTCAAAGGGTTATCCAAACATCACTCATCCTGTACAATCCTGTACAAGCCACAAGTCCAATAAATATTATTTAAAATGACAATATTGAAAGAATTATGAAGAATATTTGAGATTCATTATGGCCTAATCACTATTTTGGGATGCTCTCAGGCATGTGTTAAAAAAAGGAAAAAAATAAAGAGGGGAAGCTCAAGGACTCCTTCACCAGTACGAGGTTCCAAAACGTCAAGAGAGAAACCTTGATAACTTGATGCTTGATAACTGAATATGGTGTTTTATGGCAGGTACAGGTCTGGTGTTTTCTATGCCTGGAGATGGTAACAACAACAACAACAACAACAACAACAACAAGAAAAACAAATAAACAAAAAAACATTTTCATGTTTAAGTTTTTTTTTTTGTAATATGTTCAAGGTTCCCTTAACTATGTTAAAGGCTTATTAAAGCAACTCACAGAAAAAAACTCACATGATTAACACTATAAAACTGTATGTCCAGAAGTATATAGCAAAAATGACATGTACATTAATGACTTATAAACAGTGAAAAAAAGGAAACCTTTGAAATCCTTGAAATGGCTAAAATTTGAATCAGGTACAGCACATCAGCAGTAGATGATTAGAACATGGATAGAGGGCATTGTGGAGGAGCCTGTCCTATGTAAACCCCAGACATTTAGCTTGGTTTGCTCTTGATTACTGAAGTGAGAGGTACCACCATGGCAAAATTCATAGAGCTATCTGACGTCTTCTGAAAGATGGTTGTAGTTGCATATGGGCCTGGGCATGGATTTGAAAAGATCTCAGAACAATTAGAAATCATGAACCTAGCCAGGGCAGGCATTCTTACGAGTTGTTTCACTTTTTGAAGCAGGGACCCCTGAGTAAGATTCATGGCTGTGCTTTATTTATATAAGTTGTTGTAGAGTATTGGGTAATGTATATTCTCAGTATCTGGTCTATTCAGTTTACTTCACCTCTAATTGACGTTTTGCTTTCAGTGACAGGTAAGGGAGTTTGTTTGTACAGTAGATTTATTACAGTAGATTAAGGCTTTCTGGTAATCACTATCTGTAGAGTCAACTATTCTGGATATCCGTCACCACTGCCCTAGGTCAAGTTAGACTAAGGGTACCTTTGTTCCTCTGCACCTAATGTACAACTATACAGTATATTAACATGTACTTGTAAATAAGATTTTAATGAGGTCGCTTTTAGAATCAGTACATAAACATATAGGGTTCTGCAAGGGTATAGAACTGGGCAGAGACAGCGGAAATATTTTAATGAAAAAATATATACAACGGTCTATCAGTGTTTAGTCAATGTTTTTGATACACAACCGTGTAACAGATTTCATTCTACTACGAGTCCTACCTCCCTTTCCCAAATAACTAACAGGATTGGCTGATGTATAGTGGTTCATCAATGTATGTTTGAAATGTGAGAGCTGGGAACAAGCACATTCTCACTGTTCATACAACATGTATTAGTCTGATATTTTATCAGCTGACAGGTAATAGTTTGTTTATCATTAGTTGAATTAAACTTATTAAATTACAAAATTCATTAATCAATAATAATTCAGTTTAGGCTAATACTAATCCCAATGTCAATCCCTGAATAGTTATAAACTGTTATGAATCTACTTGTGTAGATGTTCTTTCATGAAGTACAGAAAGCTATCTGTGATGCTGTTGGTTAACATAATCACAATTGTGTAACTATTGTCTCAGGAACACACTGACAGTAAAATTCCCCTTGAGTGTGTACCACATCTATAAGTAACGGTTCTACATGGCGTGAAATTATGATCAGAAATCAATTATAAATTCAAAAAGCCTCAGCTTGTGTCCCCACAGATGTCAAAATCAATTTTCAATCAATCATTTTTTTAAGTTTTATTTCTCATTATGCATTTGAAACACCAATTACCCAATCCATACATATTGACCCCCAATCACATGCAATGCTCCCGACATTGGTAGGCTGCCTCTTTTTCCGAACTGCAGCGGTTACCGATACCTATCTGGCACTGTCTTATCCACTTCTTCCTTGTCAGGGTCACAGTGAGGAATCACTGGTACCAGTCCATTACAAGATACCTGACCCACACACTCAGGTTGGAATGCTAAGACCAAACAAGGAGACAAAGTCCAAAGCAAAAAACAGTGAAGCACATGGGGGATGTAACTAGAGACAAACTCAGGGGCAAGCCTAAGATATTTGTTACAATATGAAATAGTATAGAGCCGGTGTTGGTTAAAATAAAGCTTGAGATAAAAAATTAAAATAATTGCATTTTAAAATCGTGGTATAGAGTCACTCAGCTGCAGGGCTGGAGAGCCTCTGATCTTTGGTATACAGTCACTCAGCAGCAGGCCCGGAGAGCCTCTGAGCTGTGGTGTACAGTCACTCAGCAGCAGGCCCGGAGAGCCTTTGAGTAGTGGTATAGAGTCAAACAACGGCAGGGCCAGACAGCCTCTGTGTCATGGTGTAGAGTCACTCAACAGCAGTCCCGAAGAGCATCTGATAGAGTCACACAGCAGCAGGTCCAGAGAGCCTCTGAATTGTGATATAGAGTCACTCAGCTGCAGGGCTGGAGAGCCTCTGAGCTGTGGTGTACAGTCACTCAGCTGCAGGGACATAGAGTTGCTCTGATCGGGTCTGTAAGTCCTTTGAGCAGTGATGGGTAGTGAGTCATTTTGGCGTCCCGTATAGAAAACCTCATAATTGCGATGTAGAAACATTCAAAGCCATGTCAAATGGCTTCAAAACATCAAAATAAGCACACAAAGAAAAAATATATATAAAAGAGCAGGTAATAAGCGCCAGCATGCTTACATCTGACCACATACACTGGAATCACAGCAAGATGTCAGTTGGCTTGACTTGGTAATTGTAAAGATGTACAACATTCACTTTAAAACTATTATCGTTCTAATATGACTATATGTCTTTTGCAGAGTCATTCACAATATACATACAATTTCTACACTAATCTTATCTAGACAAGATATTGGATACAATGGTTTGGTTTGTTGACGAAGATAAAGAACTGCGAGGTCTGAAACATTTTTGCCAAACAAGAACTGCTCGCCGTCGAAATACTGACTGACTTATACCCAGATTAATTGTTGTGCCAAAGGTGTACAAAGAAATGACCGTGCAAAGCATATTATTTTCCAAATCAAAGCAGTAATAGAATGCAAAAATTAAAAGGTTATCTACAATAACTAAAGCTGAGCAGGTGATGTGAAGGAGAGCCTGAACACTGATGCTTATAATGGTCACTTTTATATGTATTTGGAGACGGGGAGAAAAAAAGGAGCCATTGGTCTTTTCCATGTTTTTCACATGTCTCCACAGAAAGATGACAGTTAAACAGCCTGATGCTAACATCACACAAATGCTGAGGGAATAAAGGCTCAATGATAACCAAATCGCTGCTTGGTATGAAATATCGAGTGCTTCCCAATTTGTTTGTTGGTGTGTTACATTGTTCTCATTAGTTATTATAAAGACTACAGCAGTGTTCACGCTAATTCCCAAAAGACAGACACCTGTATTGATGATCAGAGCACAATATATGAAGACTTTGATGTTCCTCTTTAACCAGATGAAGTATGGATGTTGCACTGGAATAATCTGGAAGCAGTAGAAGACGTTTAGCCACTGGGAGGAATTGACGCTGATCATCATGGTATAAATAGCAAAGGGTGGAATAAACCACCACACAAAAAACGACTCAAAAAAGTCATTACGAACCATCACAGCCATCACAAGAATGCAGGCATGAGCAGAAATGTGACATCCAACAAGAGATCCCAGTAAAGTTTTAAGAGGTTGTTTCAGTTGTTCTGTTCCTTGCTGTGGGAAGACCATACAAAACACAAAAAAGACGTTCAGGAGAACACTCAAAACAGAGACCGGCACGTTCACTGAAACAAAAGCTTCACTGCTCATTTCAGCACAGGAAAATGACAAATTATCCATTCTCGTAAATTTGTACTCCTGAACTGCTAAAGGTCACAAGTTACTGTCCTTTACACAAGCTAAAAAGTTCCTCCCTTTAGAGGAAAGCAAACAGAGTGGTTCACCACCATCCCTTTATCATGGATTGGTTCATGTCCAAAGCAGTTGTACTTGTCACAAGAGGCTGCAATTAAGTATTTATTATAACATTTTTTGTGGTAATTGTTGCTACCTCTTTACATTGCTCTATATATTATGATGTAATATATAATCATATGTATATTTCACTTTTTTATCAGTTTCTGTTAAGGCATTGTGTTAAATTAATAATAAAAAAAGAAGTTTCCCCCATGAATCTGCTCTTAGTATCCGTAATGAGAATTTTATAAATCTCTGCACATTTATTAAAAAAGGAAAAACTACAGTTTTGCATGGACATAAGTATTTAGACCCTTTGCTATGGCACTTGAAATTTAGCGTTAAAATGTTTCTACACCTTGATTGGAAAAATCTTACACCTGTGGTAAATTCAGTTGATTGGAAATGATTTGGAAAGACACACACCTGTGCATTTAAGGTCTCACAACATGACAACGCATATCAGTGCAAAAACCAAGCCATGAGGAAGAAAAGAACTGCCCGTAGAGCTCAGAGACAGGACTGCAGTGTGCACAGTGCACAGTGGCCTCCATAATTCTTAAATGGTAAGTTTGAAACAACCAGGACTCTTCCTAGAGCTGGCCAATGCACTAAAATAAGTAATCGGGGCATTGGTAAGAGAGGTGACCAAGAACCCAATGGGTTCACTCTAGCAGCACTCTAGCTGAACTCCAAAGATCCTGTGTACATATGGGAGAAACTTCTAGAAGGTCAACCATCACTGCAGCACTTTACCAACACACACACACGCATATGCCTCAGAAATGTAAGTTTACTGTGCTGCACATGTTTCCATCCTATTGCAATTTGCAATGCAAATAACTCACTCTGTTAAGATAAACTGGAGATTTTAAACCACAGAATAACAGTGTTGACGTTTTCATAAGACAGAGTTCTGGCAGGAGCGGAGTGGAAGTTCTAGTGGAACTAAAGCTGATTGTCATGCCACATTCAAAGCTGAATGTTTTGTGTTCCCACCGGTGGGACCATACTAACCAAAGATCAGCCATGTCAAATCCCACTGGTGGGACTGTACTTGCTGAAAGGTTAAAGAGGTCCAGCATGGCAGAATGTTCATGCTATCACACTGTTTATTCTTTAAGCAAAATATATTACCATAAATGTTTATATTTACAAGATTATAATTAGTGTATCAAAACATCAATTTTGTTACAGTGGAATATATGTGCTGAAATTGCATTTCATTATATTCATTATATATATTATAATAACATTGTCATTAGTCATTAATAACAATGACTCTTTACAATAACAATAGTTCTCAGATATCTGCCAACAGTGGGCCTTTGGTAACTCTCTTATAATCCTTTTCCACATCTGTCTTTTTGCTGCCCTCTAAGTGGTTGTCTACAAATGCATTACAACACATGAACACATTTGTTTTGACCCGCTCTAGTTTTCCAGTTTCCTCTTTTGCCCAGTCCTATGTTCTTGTTACAGTGCTTTTGAATAGTTTGTTGAGCTTTATAGACCCAACTAAAATGTGGTGGTTTTACCATTTGTACATATATGATATGTTTTCTGTATCCTGCTCTACAATGTGTTTGCCCATTTACCCATACAATCATGAGAAAGATGGATAAAAAAGTTCTTCAAGGGTTCTTTGGTAAATGAAATGGTTATTATAACCATATACAGTCATGTGAAAAACAAAATACTCCAAAAATCCTGACACCTCTAGAACTGAACTGGACCTCTCTTTAGTCCATAAGGTTTACTGGGATCTCAGGGAGGTGTTCAGTAAAGAAATGACTCATGGAGAAGTTTTATGCCCTTTTTTTTTTTTTTTACAGGGGCAGGTTTCTACTTTGTAGAAAAGAAAGATGGGGGTCGCTGCCCCTGTATTAATTACCAGGGACTTAATGGTATTACATTAAGGGGCTGCTATCCACTGCCTCTCATACCAACTGCCTTACACTACACTATAGGTACAGGGTAAAGCCTTTTGGGCTCATGAATGCACCAACTGTCTTTCAGCACTTTTATGAGGTGTTGAGAGAGGCCCAGTGGTTGGTATGGAACTTTAGTTCTGTGGTGGCACCCTGCACCGTTCTTACGTAAATCCAGGAGAAGCTCACTGATCACAAATTATGTGTTGCTCCGTCTATCTGCCCTGGTTCACGAGTGACCTTTGTTTTAAATTTGTGCACACATAAGAGGCAGTTACATAACAAACAAATTAACAATGTAAAACAAGACAGGACTAAACATCCAGGGGGTATCATTGTAGTATGTATTGAGCAGGTATTTTGAAGGATATATATATATATATAAGATAAATATTTATATATAAGTAATTGAGTGGAGGGATCAGTTCTGGATAGATTGCAAGAATGGGTACCAGATGTTGTTGTAGTAATTGATTATCTTTTACAGTAAATGTAAGTCATTCCAAAATGAAATATTCAATTGGCAAATTTAGTTTTCAATTTGCCAGTTATTTTCAGGTTTAAGTCTGAAGGTCTGAAGTCTATTTGTCAGTTGGTAGTAAAGTGGTGTTGTCATGATGTGAAAAGAGTTTATACATTTGGGAGAGTACTTTCTTGGGTTTGAGTGAATTTATTTTCAGTAATAGAGGGGAGGTTGGCTTTTAAAAATATTTTTTCAAAAAACTATATCAACAGTGAATATCAATTACTTTTTAAATAATCTCTTTGAGCTGTAGGTATTGAAATTAGCAGTTTGGTGGTAGGTTGAAAGTCTGTTGCTGCAAGTCAAAGGTCATGAAAGTGCCATCACTGAAGAGGTCCCCTAGACTGTGTATTTTCCATGTTGCAAAGATGATAGGTTTATTGTTAATTTGAAACATAGGGTTGTGCCAGATAGGGGTGGATTTACATGGGGTGATTTGCAGGTTAATAATTTAATTTGCTTTCCTCCAGGTAGAAAAACTAATATCTATTGTATTATTTTTTAAAAGGGTTCTCATTGTTTTGTCTATAAACATAAGGTCTGGGGTGGTCAAGTCTATGACCTTAATCCGCATGTGAAGCTGCAGAGAAGGCCACTAGGTGGCTGAGGATAAAGAGGGCTGATCCATGGGCGCTCACTGCTGGGACGCAAGCTGGGGTCTGATCAGTCTCAGCTGGGTCGCCTGGGCGAGGGTGTCTGATGTTGAAAGACCCGAAACACCCAGTGACACCATGGTTACATCACTGAAAATGCATCTCAGTGTATCTAAAAGGTGTATCTTGCACATACACAAGTGACAACTTTCAGACTGATTTACTTAATTTGCTTAACGTGTATTATATTTGTACAATTTGATTCTCTGCTCTGCTATGATGACAACAGCATTAAAATCACAACTAAGCTAGTTCATGCTCCATCTGTCAGAACCATTAGGATTAACACCTGTCCTGTGTGGATCTGAGAGTGCTGAGAACAAGCAATCTAAGCAAAGACTATGCTATGAACTGATGGAAACTAAACATTAAAAATAATACACAGATCAATAATAAGTAATCAATTACAATTACATGATAATCAGTTAAATGCTAGTGCTAATGCTAAATCATTACATAAGTTCTTCATGGTTGCCATCATTATTTAGCAGTAAAAAAAGACTAATATGTTAAATACTGCAACTGTAAATAGACATGTTGTGCAGGACCGGTTAATGGTTATAGTAGATGTATGTAACATTATATGTAGGGACAGCTAGTATATAATACATAACACAATCATATTACAATTGCAGTTCTAGAAAATGTATATATAACCAAGAATTTAAGTAGTAACAATATTTCATTTACTGCATTTTTTCAATTGTTACCTGGAATTTAGTTATTAGTTAATTATTAGGATCCATTTTAGCTGACTAAAATGCTGCCCTCACAAGAATATTTTCTCTGCACAAACAAAAGTCCTAAGCTTCATATGGACAAACTGAGTGGTTCACCACCACCTACTCAGCATGGATTGGTTCATGTTCAACCGTGGTAAGTACCAACAGAGCATTTGTTTCTCAAATAGCCACTCTGAAAAGTAAATGATAAGTAATTATTTATTTGTTTTTTTTTTCTTATCATTTTGAATATTGTACAAAAAGAAAATCATTCCAAAATCTTTGCCAAACTTCACATTCCCATATACAGTGTAAAAGTTCCTTTAACTGTTTTTTATTTTACATATTCATCAACTACATTAACTAATTTGGCATCACTCACAATTCAATTCAATTCAGAGTCATGCACAACATGCATAAAACTTTTACAATGAACACTAAACTAAGCTGCAGAGTATATTAGATAAACTGCTTTCGGCTGCTGTTAATGCAGATAAAGACTGTCTTAAAACATGAGGTTTGCCAAACATTAACTGCTCGCTGTCTAAATACTGACTGACTCGTACCAAGATTAACAGTCGTCCCAAAAGAGTACAAAGAGATCACGGTGTAAAGCATATTCTTTTCCAAGTCAAAAGGAATAAAGAGTACACAATTTATGAATTCATCCAAAATAACCAAAGTTGAGCAAGTGATATGAAGGAGAGCCTGTACAGTAATGCTTATAATCGTCACCCTTATTTGTCTCTGGCCACGGGGAGAGGAGCAGCGGCAGGAGCCACTGCTCTTCTCCATAGTCTTCACATGTCTCCACAAAAAGATAACAGTCACACAGCTTGATAGTAACATCACACAGAAGCTGAGAAAAAAAAAGGTTTAATCTTATCCTAAACGTTGCCTCAGTTGTAGCATAGAGTGCTGTCCAATCTGTGATATTATTATTATCAAATTCTGGCAATAAAGCAATGTTTGCACTCATTTTCAACACACAGATAGCTGTATTAATGATCACAGCGCAGTATATGAAGCCTCTGATGTTCTTTTTAAACCAGATGAAGTACGGACGTTGCACAGGAATAATCTGGAAGCAGTAGAAGACGTTCAGCCAGTGGGTGGAATTGATGCTGATCATCATGGAATAAACTGCAATAGATGTAATATTATACCCAATATATGTTTTAAATGTTGAATAAAAAATGTTTTTACAAAATATCACAAGAATGCAGAAATTAACAATAATGTCACATCCAACAAGTGACCCCAGTAAAGTTCTAAGAGGTTGTTTCAGTTGTTCTGTTCCTTGCTGCGGAAAGATCATACAAAACACAAAAAAGACGTTCAGGAGAACGCTGGAAAAAAAAACTGGCACATTTACTGAAACAAAAGCTTCATCACTCATTTCAACTGAAGTATTGAGATCCATTTTACTAGTTTTGTCCTGCTTAACTGCAAATGTTCGAGAGTATATGTCCTCTGCACAAACTGCACAGAAGTCCCACCCTTTTAGGAAAGCAAATCGAGCAGTTCTCCACCTTCTCATCAGCATGGATTGGTTCATGCCCAAACTGTACATAGCAACCAAACATGGTTGCATTTTTTTCCACTCTGGAAAGTAAATAAGTAAGAGTTTATTAGCATTTGTTAGATATTCAATTTACACAAGGACCAAATAGATATCTCAAACAACAGGTTTAGTAACTCTACCCACGTTTACCATTTAGTTTAGATCTGTAGTCTATAGCTGTATAATATATTATAGCATAATTATTGTGTATTGTGTTCACTTTAGGGGTTGTGATTAGTTAAACCAAACATGCAAATTTAAATCATATTTAATGGTCACTGACAGAAAAGCAAAACATCTCTTAAGCACAAACAGCATGGATACAACATTTGTTATGTCATGTCTATGCTGCTTTGCTTAAATGATTTTGCAGATGATGTATTATAAAAGCCTTCAGATGAAAAATAAACAATGATCTTTTCTTGAATCAGATTGAAACCCTAAATATTATAAATATAAGTTAAAATAAATATTTATATTTACATATAAACAAAAAAAGGGACAGTCAATTCTAGGAAAAAATACAAATGGTTTCTAGTTTCTAAAAACCTAATTGTGTTTTCTTAATTGTTATAATTATTATAATTAAGATTCTCTAGTCTAATTTGCTTCTAAATCAAGATTTCATAAAATCAATATGTGGTAATCTATAATGGCCAAAGCTGAGCAGATTATTGTATGCTTATAATTATAATGGTTATCCTTTTATGTTTCTGGCGATGGGAAGAAGAACAGGTGCCACTGCATTATTTTTATGTGTCTTGATGGAAAGATGGAAGTCACACAGCTTGAAGCTAACATCACAAAAAATGTTTCATGTTCTACAAAATGCTTATTATTATCCTTATTAAATATTGATAATAAAACTATGTTCACACTCATTCCCAAAAGATGGATGTATCGATGATCAGAGCACAGTATATAAAGACTCTAATGCTTCTCCTGAACCAGATGAAGTACAGACAATGTACAGTAACAATCTAGAAGCAGCAGAATACCTACAAACAATAGGAGGAATTGATGCTGATAATCATGATATAAATCACCACAAAACAAACAATTCAAAATAATTATTAATAACCATCACCAGCATCACTAGACTGCAGGCATGAGCAGGGTACAGACCATGCAAAATACAGAAAAGCAGAATGCTGGAAACAAAGACTGGCACATTACGAATGAATGTGTGTGTATATATATATATATATATATATATATATATATATATATATATATATATATATATATATATATATATGCAGGATAAATCAGGCAGTTAAAAATTGAGAAAGGTTGTTCCTTCTCCTCTAAAGCTGGATAATACAAAGCTGTATTTTGTAGTTGTTATGCAAAAGCCTTGTATCCTCAAAGTGGCAGCTTCAGAGAAGAATTAAAAAAACATATCTTTCAATATATAAAGTCAATATAATTTTTTTTTTGGTCAATTCATTATTAATGCTGAGAGTATGTGTGTACGTATGTGTATATGTACACTACAAATTGTATATTTACTCAATTCCCCTTATTAATGTTAACATAAATTCCCTTTATTTTCCTATTAGAATGCATCTGTAAAAACCTTTACATAATGGATAACGGCCTTCACATAATTTTCTATTAATTAACAATACATTCCCAGCCAACATAAAGCTAGCTAGATCATTTAGCTGGCTATCAATATTTGACAAGCTGATTAGCAAAAAAGCAATATTGTTGCAGCACATGTTGATACATCCTGTTTGGTGCCAGTGTCACACCTGTCCCTTTGTTTGGTCTCACAATGTGCTCCCTAGCACATGGCTCTGTTTGTGTTCCCACCTGTGTCTTTGTCTTACCCATACTCCCTTGTTAGCTTCAGGTGTTCCCCGTTTGTCCTTGTACAAGTACCCCTTTGTAAGTTCAGTTGGTTTGCAGTATGTTGGCTCGGCCTGTTCGTTTCCTATGTTTTTCTTTAGTTTGTTTGGATCTGTTTTTTTGGTTTTTTTTCTTTGTATCCTGTTTGCTTTGTTTAGTTTTGTGTTGAATAAATACCTGCATATACGTCTGCCTCTGCTGCCAAGCACCATATCGTGACAGCCAAGGTCTGTTAGTATTAGAATCAGAAATACTTTATTGATCCTAGGGAAATTGCAGTTGGTACAGTTGCAACTGTTTGTGTAAGAATAAACACTCTATAAATAAGCAATATAAAATAACTTGTAAAACAGAAAGAGTAAAAAATAAATATGCACATCTTTATAAATTAGGTGAATATAATAAAGTGGCAGTAACTGTGATCATAAATATAGAACATGCTGTAAAAAGCCATTCAAATATTACACCTTTGAAATTATTGCACATATAAACAGTATAACTGTAAAGTACTTCACAGATAATTTATAGTGTCATAGTGACCTCCTGTGGCGCTCTGTGGTACATTTCTGTGGACTGAGTGTTGTACTGAATGTGCTCCTGTGTCCCATTCTCCATAATGGCATTCAGCTTAGACAGCATCCTTCTCTCCAACACTGTCATCAGCGAGTCCACACCCATAATATCACCTGCCTTGAGGATTAGTTTGTTTAGCCTGTTGGTGTCTGCCACCCTCAGCCACCACAGACTCTTAGAAGATCCTGAGCATAGTCTGGCAGATAGTAAAGGACCTCGGGCACCTCAGAAAATGGAGAATAACATTGGTCCTTCCTGTATATGGTGTCATTGTCCCAGTCTAGTTTATTGTCAGTATAAACTCCACAGTGTCCACACTGTCCCCCCTGGACACAGTGGTCGGCGGTGCCTTGTTCCTCCTCAGGTCCACCACCAGTTGTTTTGTCTTTGTCACATTAAGCAGCAGATGGTTCAGTTAGTTAGTTAGAAAGCTAGCTTTTGTAGTGTACCATTTACAATTAGCTGCCATTTACTGAGATTAATTAGAAGACTTGTCTGTGCACTTCTTATGTATACATGCAATTTAATCAATAAAATATTTCTGAGGCAATTACGCTAAATGGAGTACATTTTGTAGCATTAAATTTCATTAAGACATAGCCAAAAAAGTTCAAGCCAAAACTGAAGAATCTTAAATATCATCTAAAGTAGATGTTCAGCTGGCTTTTTTACAGTGTTCTTATCTCATAGAAGTCTAGTATTCATTAGCTCTCAGATGACACATGGTTTGTTAAATGTGTTTGCTTAATGAGTGCTTAATGAGTGCTTTATGATGTTAAATCCATAAGCCCATATTTGTACCAAAGCTTTATTGATTCAAAATGAGAAATTAGTATTTTCTTTTATTATATTTTTTGTAACAAAGACAGCAATTTAGTGAAAACCTCTACAACTGTGGAATGTAAGGTACATGAAACGATAATGAGGACGTAGTTAAAGTTATCTGGCTGCATCTTTCTAAAGCCAGTCACCTGGTAATGTATTGCAACCCTGTCAATCCTGAAATATGAGGAAACTATTGATGAAAGTGGTTTTCTTGAAGTGTTTTCCACAACTTTTACATTTGCTGAAGAACTGTATGTATTTAACATTTGATCAGATGTTGGCACCTTCCATGTGTTTATTAGTCACTGATTACAGCTGTTTAATGTACCACTCTAAAATGTCTGAACTTGTGGAAACTGGAAAGGCACATGCCCTTCTACTAAATAACTAAGACAATACATCTATACAGTCTGTTGGAAACTGTATGACCTTTGCAGCCAAACCTGTTACACACCCATCACAACTACCTGAGTATGCAGTATATTAAATAAGTAGCATGAATCTATGATATGCAGAGTTGCCTTGCAGACATTTTACCAAATTGGTTCCATTTAGAGACGACTATTATGAATGGTTATATCAACAAAATGACCATTGTGAACAGCTACATGCTTAATAGTAAGGATTAATTTATTACCTAGGATGTCAAGTTGGCTTGACTTGGTAACTGTCAAATGGTAAAAAGATGACTATTGACTACTATCTGTCTCATGTGGCAACATATCTATTACAGAACCAACTTTACAACAGACACTAATCTTTGCTAGTCAATATATTGGATAAAATGGTTTGGGCTGTTGTCAATGCAGATAAAGAACTGCAAGGTCTAAAACATTTTTGCCAAATATGAACTGCTTGCTTTTTAAATAATGACTGACTCATACCTAGATTAATAGTTGTCCCAAAAGAGTACAAAGAGATGACTGTGCAAAGCATATTTCTTTTGAAGTCAAAATTGATAAGGGATACAAGGGATATAATAACTAAAGCTGAGCAGGTGATATGAAGGAGAGCCTGTATGCCAATACTCATAATGATCACCCTTAAATGTCTGTGGCGACATGGGGAGAAAAAGGAGTCACTGCTCTTCTCCATGTTTTTCATGTGTCTCCACAGAAAGACCACTGTCACACAGCTTGTGATTCGTCCTGTGGAAGAATCATGCAAAAAACAAAAAAGATGTTCAGCAGAATGCTGGAAACAGAGACTGGCACATTCACTGAAGCAAAAGCTTCACTGCTCATTTCAACAGAGAAATGTGAAAAATTATAGATATCCATTTTAGAACTTGTCCTCCTGAACTGCAAATGGTGCATAAACAAAATTCCACCCTTTATGAAGGCAAACTGAGTGGTTCACCACCACCTCCTCAGCATGGATTGGATTATGCAGTGGTACTCCCCAACAGAGCATGGTTGCATGCTCAAAAGACCACTATGGAAAGTAAACAAGTAAGTATGTATTATTTATTTTTTAAATCCCATGACTAATGTACTAAATGATTCTCTTGAACAGCTTTGATCTGTTTCATCTACATTATGTATCCATTATGTCCCAGGTAATACACCCACAGTTTCTATTTTGCTTCAGTGTAGATTCACAGAACCTCTGATCATTGAATTCTAGCTAATAGCATAAAACTGCTTTTGTAGCTTACATTTTCTGCACACATTTCTATTCCATCTCTAAATGGTTTCAACTCTTCAGACCCCTTACAAAAAATTCACGGTGGATTCTTGCTGAAATGTAATTCCTGCAGACACACTGTGAACGATATTTCCACTCTGAGTTTGGTTTATCTTCCTGAATGCTTTTTGCAGTCAGATGGAGGATATGCTTTACCTTCCTAGCAATCCTACAAACATTTCTCTACAAACATTTTCTTGGTTTTCTAGACCTCAACTTGACTTCCGCACTTCCTCAACCCATTTCTTAATTGCATTACAATGGATACAATTGCAATGCAATTACAATTGCATTACAATGGATACCTAAATTATTTTGCTTTCTTCTTATAGTCTTTTCTTGCAAATCATTTAAGAGTGTTAAGCATTTGCTTGAGGGCTCCATGGCTGCTGATTGTTTTGATTAGATTTGAGGAGTCATAGTATTTATTTTGAAATCATCACCTGGCCAATACCAACAATGAACTAACATCTATTGAGCTAACAAACTAATTAAGTCCATGATAACTTGATCTTTTTGAGATCTCATATCTCTTGGCTTCCCCAAACGTCTTTATTTTTTTCACTTCAAAATTTTACAAAAACACAAATAATACACTATTTTAAACAGTAACTGAATTATGCTACTAGTTATACCATGAAGGATGGTTGTTTTCAAAAGTGGTTTTCCAGGAGTAATGGTTTTGTATTAAATAGACTAAATCACTATGCATGATCTTCATGTTTACCATTTATCAGTGAAAAGACTTTTCATTTAACATTTTATCATTTTAACATTTTAATATCATTTTAACATTTTAACTTCAATTGCAGTCTTATTTTGTAAATGATAAAACAGCACTGTATTATGAAGGCTTTGTGACAAGAAATGAACAATAATTACTTATTATGTTAAAAACGCGATTTATATGAAAATCATAAATATAATAAAAACAATTGTTTAGAGTTGAGAAAACTATTGTTATCTACAAATACTAACATATAAACAAAATGAAAACCAGTATATTCCAGAAAAAATATAATATATTAAATATGAAAAATAAACAAATAATATTTTCTATAAAAAAAAAATGATTAGATTTTACAGCCAAGAAGAGTCAAGAATAGTTATATATGACATAAATGTATAATTTGTAACCTGTGCCTATAACTGATAGAGGTAGACAGGCAGTAGCAGTTAATGGTTAAAGTATATATTGTATTTATTGCAATCAGCATAAGTTTACAATGAACACTAATCTTAACTAGACAATATATTAGATAAAATGGTTTGTTCTGTTGTTGATGCAGATATTGCATGCATTATGTTGATGCATTATGTGCAGGAGCAGTTAAAGCTAATGAACACTACAACCATTCTCAATGGTTATATCAACAAAATGACATTTGTGAACAGCTACATGCTTACTTGAAATGATTAATTGATTATGGGGGGTGTCAAGTTGGCTTGATCTGGTAACTGTAGAACTGTACAAAGGTGACTATTGACTACTATCTGTCTAATTTGGCAATATATATATATACACAATATCCACAATATGCAATATACATTTACAAAAAAACACTACTCTAAGCTAGACAATTTATTATTTATTTATTATATACATTAGATAAAAAGGTTTGGGCTGTTGTTGATGCAGAAAAAAATCTGCAAGGTCTGAAACATTTTAGCCAAACATAAGCTGTTCGCTGTCTAAATACTGACTGACTCATACCCAGATTAATAGTTGTCCCAAAAGAGTACAAAGAGATGACTGTGCAAAGGATTTTAAAGTCCATGTCAAAGTTAATAATGGATACAACAATTATGATTTCATCTATAATGACCAAGGCTGAGCAGGTCAAATGAAGGAGAGCCTGTACAATGATGCTTATAATGGTCACCCTTATTTGTCTCTGGCGACAAGGAGAGAAAAAGGAGTCACTGCTCTTCTCCATGTTTTTCATGTGTCTCCACAGAAAGACCACTGTCACACAGCTTGATGCTAACATCACACAAAAGCTGAGGAAATAAAGGCCTAATGTTGTCCAAAACATTACGCGGTCTGAAACAAAGATCGCTGTCAAATCTGTCACATTATTACTAGAAACTGTCATTACTAAAACGTTCACACTCATTCCCAAAAGACAGACAGCTATATTTATGAGCACAGCGCAGTATATGAAGACCCTGATGTTCCTCTTAAACCAGATGAAGAACGGACGTTGCACTGGAATAATCTGGAAGCAGTAGAAGATGTTCAACCAGTGAGAAAAATTGATGCTAATCATCATGATATAAATCGCAATGGAAGACATATACCACCATAAAATAAACAAGTTAAAATAGTTATTAAAAACCATCACAAGAATGCAGGCATGAGCAGAAATGTTGCATCCCACAAGTGATCCTAGTAAAGCTTTAAGAGGTTGCTTTGGTTTTTCAGTTCCTTGCTGTGGAAAGATCATGCAAAAAACAAAAAAGATGTTCAGGAGAATGCTGGAAACAGAGGTCGGCACGTTCACTGAAACAAAAGCTTCACTGCTCATTTCAGGATCCATTTTGGACTTGTCCTGAACTGCAAATGATGATGAGCATATGTCCTCTGTACAAGAAAGTCCCACCCTTTAAAACAAACTGACTGATTCACTACCAGCTCCTCAGCATGGATTGGTTTATGCCCAAACAGTGGTACTCACCATCAGAGCATGGTTGCACAACTCAAGGACCACTCTGGAAAATAAACAAATAATTAAGTACTAATTATTATCATCAATCTTAGGGGAGTCATGGCAGAAAGGTTAGTGAAGGGGACTTGGGGGACTTTCACTTCCCTCAACATTCAAGGATAAGGTACTCTTGAGCACATCACCTATCCTAAAGAGGTGGATGTCCACCAATGGGTGTGTGTTTTCACCCCCAATTCACTTGTGTGTGTGTCTGTGTATTCACTGCCATGGATGGGTTGCAGTCTATTGTACTGCTGAGCAATGGCTGTGAATTCTAATATTTTGAGCAACATCGTTGGTCAGTTTCACCTTCATTGCACATCCATTCTGTTTCTAGCTAACTCACCCACACTTTCTTTTTTTATACTTCAATGTGGCATTTGCAGCTAATACCATTAAAAAGTTTTTCACTTTTACAGTTTACTGTACTGCACACATTGCTGTTTTATCTCCATTTGCTATGCAAATCGCTCTGTTAGAACAAATTACAAAAAACTCCAACAGGACTCCAACTACTAATATGATTGGTGGACAGGTTTTCAGTAATCATGAAGGCGTCCAGCTGAACCACTGTCAAATAAATTCTGAATATTCCTTCAGAGGTTCCTGCAGGACACTCTAAAAAGACAGAAATTTATGACATACCAACATATAGTTAATTTTTTCTGAAGCCATTTTTCTCTAGACAAAAAGCTTGACAATCAGGTCAGGAGAGACATTCAAGACTGCAGCCTCCTCCGCTTCACCAAGTTTTGGGCAAGCCCAGCGGTGATGAACCACACCATCCAACCGGCAGATATCTTATATACAGCATAGACAATAAGACAATGAAATCTGTGAAGTCAAGGGGAGGCAGAGTTTGTGTAACGGTTTGTGTGAACAGCATCTGGTTTGACAATGCTGGTGTTTCTACTCACTCATACTCCTGCACACCCAACATGTACAACAATGTAGTGTTAGGAGTCTTGCCCAAGGACTCTTATTGGTGTAGCGCAGCACAGTCACCCAGATCAGGAATCGAACCCTGGTCTCCCACATGGTGTTGTTGTAACACAATGGTAGGTGGTGGTGTTATCGGTTGCGCCACACCAACCACTACCACTGTGGACACTAGGACAGTTATAAGGCACAAGATCAACCACCATTTGAAAAGTTGGATGTTACCATCTTTCTCATGGAAAGGTCTGGTTTAGCGGAAGGTCACTTGCTGAACGGACTGAATGACATAGACTGAGACATTGAGACACTGAGACACTGAGACAAATATTGAGCTTTTAGACAGAATTGAAGACAGGATCGATTCAAAATTGATGATACTGTAAGTAAACCGACTTTATTTACTAAAAAACTAGAAAATGTGTCTTTCAGCTGAATACTGATCTCAGGCCTCTTTTTGTTGTTCAACCACTCCTGTGCTGCTTTCTATTGAATGGATATTAATATGGGAATAGTAGGTCTATTGTACTCCAGGTCTCAATGCAATCGAGGATCTACAGCACAATGTTCATCCATTTTGTCCAACAAACCTGAAGAAATCATCTGAACAGCAAAAGCGATAATAAGGCCAAAACCACTCCCAACCTGTGTGCAATGCTAATAGAAACTTACCTGCACAGGCAAACTGATATTGCAACAAAAAGTGGTTCCACAATGTGCTAGCCCGAAGGCATTTCATGCATGTCATGTTGTTAAATATAGTATCTACCAACAAATAAGGCATTTTTAATCTCTTTTTTTTACTTTAAGAGCATACTGCCTGCAAATACTCCTTTGTAATCTACATAATCTGATAAAGGGTGTTGAATACTTTTGTAAGGTGCTATAATAATGTAGAAAGAATATTCTTTGTTGAGCATACTGACATTTTAGAAAGTATGACAGATTATGTAGCAGAAGGAAGCACAACAACCCCCCCATTTATATTCAAGATCATTCAAAACACTGGAGTGAAAGTAAAATTTATAAACTAAAGCATACAATAGACCCACATACTTCCCAAACCAGTTCAAATCTCAAAGCTGTAAAAAATCTATGTGTAAACAATATGGGCCAAAAAAACTGCCAACCAATGTACAGCACTTGCATCATGTTTACAACATCTATTGTCTAAATTGTGTTTTTATCTTAGAGGGAGTTTGTATTCAGAGCAAAGCCTTGATTACTTTCCTTGGGATGTTTTCCTATACAATGTCTACAAAAACAATAATACAAGCAAATAACCAAAATAGCATTGATATGCAAAGAGACATCTGCAGATGAGTGATTATCTTGCTTCAATGCTGGCTTGAAAGCTAATCCTTCATTTGCATTGCCTGGTTAGCCAGTTGTAAAACACAAGGTATACACCAGCAGGTAGAAACAATCACTTATCACACCTGTGACCCACTTTGAATCAGAGGTGGGTTCAAATACTGTAGCTTGTTTAGGGACTTGGGCACATCAGGTATCTAAGGCAGGGGCAGGTTCGGAAATTGGGGCAGGTCTGGAGGCTAAAGGTGGTTTGGGGGTTGGAAGATTTTAAGAATTTTAAGCATTTTAAGAAACATCTAACAAATATGTTCTCATAAAGAATGCACACAACTGTGCAATATTACATTTTATTAAAGCTCCTAATTGCAAAGCACATTAACAAACCAAAAATGCAACAGCCTTTCAAAAACCTAACAATTTTAGGAATTGCATTTATAAACATGCCAACAAAGTCAGAAACACATAGGTTCATTAAAATGTGCCAAAATCAGAGAAACAACAGAAAAAATAGAAATAGAAAAACAGAAATAATCACAAATTAAGAAACAAACACAAGGAACAAGCAAATTCAGAAACAGTATATTCAGAAACATCAGGCAAATCCACAAACAGTAAATTCAGAAAAGACAAATTCAGAAACATCAGGCAAATCCACAATTTCCTGATTACTGGAAATATAGTAAGGGGATCCCATGGAGGAACATCTCTCTGCAAGAAAACACAACAAAAGTTTACTCAGGAACTGATAAATAAATATTTTTTTCAATAAACATATTTATGTAGATTAGGAGCCCCTTCCTTGATAGATCTCTGGTTTTCCTGAGCACTATATAGCCTCTGAAAGAAAGATTATTAAAGAGACTCAGAAATTAAACCTTCTAAACAAAGATTGCAAAAAAATACAAAGAAGCATTAAAAACAATGTGTAATAATTAGATAACTATATAATTTGTATAATAATGATGATGTTTATTTATTAGACCAACATAAGAATACTACTAACTAACCACTATTACTAATTATAATAAAGTAATATGCTATAATACTACTGATAATTCTATAGGAGTCAAACTGCAGGTCACTCTGCATGAAGCACACAAAAGGAAAATGGATCACACTGCTAGATGTCTTTTCCATGATAACCTACTAAATATTATTTTACAGTAAAATAGTTTAATGAATCCTTAAATTAATGTCAAGCACTTGAAATGATTTAATCTAATCAATCTAATTTAATCTGTTGTAGCCCTTTTGTAATTAGGGGGCTCAGACACAGGAAGAGGATCCATTAGGCAGGTTTTATTTAACAAACAGAAGGCAGGAACAAAAGACAAAACTCCATAATGTCCAAAAGAAAATGAAAAGACTTGTAATAAGACGTCCATATAGGTCAAAAAGGAGACAAAGACCCAAAAAGTTCAACCAGAAGTTCAAAACTACAAAGCACAAAAGTCAACAAGATTCTAAAAGCAGGAGATACAAAAAAGTCTTGAAAGTCCACAGGTTTACCTGAGCATGGTGAGCACAACAACCACAAGTTAACATCCACAAAAACTGAAGGGGAAGGAAGGGGCGTTTAAAGGGAAAGAACTTGCAGGGAAATGGAATTCAGGTAAGAGGGACATCCTGATGTTAAATTATTTTATTCATGTGAAAATAATTATTCTTGATTGATGTACAGGGGACATTAATTGTGGATGTACTCATTTAAATTTAATTCACATTATCCAATTTCTTCTGGTAACCTGTGCGCCTTGTATGTAATTTTTGTGTATGCCATCTCTCTACAGTGATTGACTTTCTTGTGTCAGAAGCTGAGCCACCTGCAGTTGCAAATGATCTGAATGTTCCCAGAGCTCACCTGATGGGTTTGCATACATCTCGGTAAAACAAATTATTGCTACAGGATGATGAAGGAACCATTTCAGCTGCCTCAGAATGGGATGATGTGGGAGGCTTACAGAGCAATATGTTGAAAATGAAGCACAGCATTTCATTAAAGCTGCCATGCTAATGTGTGTGTGATTATCCATTAAAAGAATGTGACTGGCAATTCCCAAGCATATGAGATACCATCCACCCCAGAGCTCAGCTGACATGTAAGAACTTGTTAATGGCGCTCACTGAATATATAAAATATTCAAAACACAGAATGCTATTTATTTGACCATAACATAATCATTGTGTCTTTCTGTCAAGCTGCCTGTAAAGGGACTATTGGGTTTGAGTATTGCCTGAGTATAAGTTAAAGGTGGGTTTAGGTGCTGTGGATGCATAAAAATAATTGTTCTTACTATATAATAGGTCATGAAAAATGACATGGAACTGAACCAACTGCCATTCGTATTTTTATTTACAAGACACAAAATATCATGACAATAATAAGAAATTAAATGACCTGATATGAATCATATGGGTGAAGGTGCAGGAATGTAGCAGTTAATGATGTAGTGATTGCAAATTGTGTCTGACAGCTCTACATAAATATCACTTGATAAAGGAGGGGGGGCAGTGAATTGCAACTCAGTGTTAAATGCTGTTTTTTATTAAATATTATAATGTTTACATGAATGCTATGAAAGAATTGTCTATTTACACAACCCTCTTGTTTTCTGAAGATGCTGTAATGTGAATGCGGGTTCTTCTTTTTTGCTTTAAATTCAACTTTGATGTCCATTACAGGCATTTACTGAGGGAACAACTCAAAATTGTTTAATGGGATATGCAATTACCCTGCCCATATGTTCAGCAAAAAACAAAGCATGATGCATAAAATCTGCTGAGAAGTGAATGTTGATTCATGATAATATAATAATACGATAATATTTGATATGTATGTCTTAAGACTGTTATTAATTATTATTAATGATATTAATCAGGAAATGGCAAAATGTTTTACAGGGGTCTAATCACATGTTCCTGAGAGCTTTGCAAATAATCTGAGCTTCGATGTCCACTGGATCCCTGTGGAAAGGACACATTGTGTAAAATACTGCCAGCAAAAAAATCATGATATATATATATATATATATATATATATATATATATATATATATACACACACACACACACACACACACACAGTTTTGGCAAATTGTTGTTTCAAGGGAAAGAAAACTTTGAGTTCTTGTTCTTGTAGTAATAAAACACTAGAAGATCTTGTAAAGCCTTTTTTGTTTTTAATTAGGCAAGATATACTTTTATAGACTTGTATTAACATTTTAATACACTGAACAACAGAGAAATGTATTTGTAAGACCCCAAGACTACATTTCTACACATGTAGTATCTACACATGTAGTAAAAATTGGAATTAAAAAGATGACCTTATTATACAGTAACCTCATTATGCAAAGAATCAACTCAATCATGAGTAGTGCCATTTATTTTACAAAAAGAGAACATGGAAAACCACACAGTTGCCTGAACATACTCAAATCACAAAGGAAAAAAACAGCATCAGCAATATTGCATTCAACAAGTGATACCAGTAAAGCTTTGGGGCAGCATTATGTGAGAATGGGCATTTATTTTTCCTGGGCTCTTCCTACGATGTAATTATTGCCAACCCAAAAACTGGCATTTAAAGTGAAAGAAGCATGTGGACTGATGGAGTAGACTAATATTTTAGGATTTTACACTAATATTTAATGCATTCTCACAAATGTTGCCCTGTCAACTTCCCTAATGTTACATAGTAGAGAAAACAGTGTGTCAAGCCCATAGTGTGTATGATAGAAAGGCTATTATCACTAGTATAAGTCAGTAGAGCATCACAATATTATCAAATGCTACATAATGTTGATTTTAGAGATTGTTTCAATCATTTTGTTCTTTTCTGTGGAACAATCAAAAAATCAAAAAACGTTTTTGCCAAATGAGAATTACCTGCTCTCGGAAAACTGTCTGGCCAACACCCAAATTAATGTTTGTCCCAAAAGAGTACAATGATAAAACAGTGCAAATGATGTAAGCTTTTTTGTCAAAATCTGCATTAGTGACATAATAAGCAAAATCATCAAGCATTAGCCAGACTGAGCAGAGCAAGTAAATGAGAGTCTGTACAATGCCTGTGATAGTCACCCTCATCTGTGACCGAACGTTTGGAGAAGATCTACAGCTCGTCTCCATGCTTTTCATGTGTCTCTTCAGGTATGAAATAGTCGCACAGCTTGATGCCAACATCACACAAAGACTGAGCAAGAAATATGCTAGTCTTAACCATATGTCCGTCCTTAATGCATCACGTGCCACATTTATATTAGTGGAATTATAATGGTCTGTGCATGGACTTACCACACAGGATGCAACATGTAAAAGGAATCCCTCCAAAAATAGGAATCTATCGAGAATTAAAGCAGCATAGACAAAGTGTCTGATTTTCCTTTTCAACAAGACGAGAAAAGGATGTTGAGCAGGAACGATCTGACAGTAGTAGAACACATTCAGCCACAGGCAGGAGGTGACACTGGCTCTCATGATTAACAGCAAACACTGTGTTGTAAGAAAATGACCATGGCTGTCTGATTTCAACAAAGAGTCTGTAAAATCACTGAGAACAAACAAAAAAGTGAAGAAATGAAGAGCAGTATTGCACCCAACAAGGGAGCCTAGTAAAACATTAAGTGGTTGTTTCATTCGTTGTTGTTCTGACACTGGAGAGCGCATACATAAGACAAAAAAGATGTCCATAAGAATGCTGACAACAGAGAGAGGCACATTCACTGATTGAAAAGCTTCACGACTCATTGAGATAGAGAAATGCCAAGGAATGAAGTCAAACATTTTGTTTTTTCTCTCTTTCTCAGCATCACATATCATCAATGTTCAGGAGTCTTTTACTTCCCACATGTCGTTCAGGAAAGAAATGTCTCTCTGTCATCACCTCATCTTATATCAGATGATACGATGCAAAGTAGTTGGTGATACTCCCCTTTCCTCAAAATTGATTAGTAGAAATCATTAGATATACAGAAAATCAAAATTGCTGCGCAATACTGCACTGTGAATCACTGCACTGTGAACAACTGTGTTCTCTGAAATTATGAAGCTTCAAACATTATTTTTGGGATGAGCTGGAGAGTTGGGGATGAGGAGGGGTGGTGATCATCCAACATTCTGACCCCACCAACTGTCCTGTCACTGAATGCAATCACATTCTCACAGCAGTGCTTCGAAATCTAATATAAAGCATGCCCTAGACAGTAGAGACAGTTATTCCAACAAAGCTGCATAAACTCTTTTTTAATGCCTTCAATATTGGAAGAAACTATGAATGAGCAGATATCCCAATAGTTTTGTCCATATAAAGTATCAGTCACTAAACTCATAAAGTCTGTTAAACACATTCGGTGATAAATTAAAAGTTAAAATGAACTGGTAGAAAATACATCTACAGTCCATAAAACAAGATAAAATGACAATGTTTAAAAATCTTCTTCCAGTTGGTTTATCAGGTGCTACCATTTAAAAGACAAACATTAAGCAGTAATGTGCCACTGAAGTTTTCTTGCTGTATATATGTTGTCTTGTGATGTATGAAAGTTAAATATATTATGTAAGCAGCAAACCGACATTGCTGTAGTCATCCTTGCTAGCATTAGAAGTAATCAAATTGATGGAGCAGAAGCACAGTGAGAGAATACCACACAAAGACAAAGCAAGAATTCCAGGGGCCATTATTTGGATAAACTGATCAACTTTAATCCACATAACCTGACTTCAAAATGTTAGAATGAGATCATTGCACCTCATATCATATCAATATATCACTAATTATTTTGTGTAGGATTTAAGCGTGGATACCTGTGAACTGTGAACTCCCATTAAATCAGCTCAAGTATATTACAAATGTAGTTGGTACTGATGGTAACATGGACCTAAAGAATAGTTCAAAAGTAAATCAAAATATTGATAATATTAAATACATGTATTTAGATGTGACAAAAACTTTAAGCCAGTGTTTCACTCATTCTGTGAATTCTGTGGAAAGATTGTGAAAAAAAAAAGTTCATAAAGCTGAAGGCATTGAAAACTTAAAGAACAGAAGTTTTTGCCAAATGAGAATGACCTGCTGTCTGAATACTGCCTGACCAAAACCCAAATTAATTTCTGTCCCAAAAGAGTACAATGATAAAACAGTGCAAATGATGTAAGCTCTTGAGTCAAAATCCGCATTAGTGACATTGTAAGCCAAATGATCAAGCATTAGCCAGACTAAGCAGAGGAAGTAAAGGAGAGTCTGCACAATGCCTGTGATAGTCACCCTTATCTGTGACTGAAGGTGTGGAGGGGATCTACAGCTCGTCTCCATGCTCTTCATGTGTCTTTGCAGGTATGAAATAGTTGCACAGCTTGATGCCAACATCACACAAAGACTGAGCAAGAAATAAGCTAGTCTTAACCATATGTCCGTCCTTAATGCATAACATATTACATTTATATTTGTGACATTACAACGGTCTGTGTATGAGCTGCGTTGACTCATCACATACCTATCATATGCAACATTAACAATGAACTCCCCCAAAAAGAAGAATTTATCGAGGATTAAAGCAGCATAGACAAAGTGTCTGATTTTCCTTTTCAACAAAATGAGAAAAGGATGTTGAGCAGGAACAATCTGACAGTAGTAGAACACATTCAGCCAAAGGCAGGAGGTGACACTGGCTCGCATGGTAAACAGCAAACACTGTGCCGTAAAATAATAAAAAACATGACTGTCTGATTCTGACAAAGAGTCTATAAAATCACTGAGAACAAACAAAAAAGTGAAAAAATGAAGAGCAGTATTGCACCCAACAAGGGAGCCTAGTAAAACATTAAGTGGTTGTTTCAATCGCTGTTGCTCTGGGACCTGAGAGAGCATACAGAAGACAAAAAATATGTCCATAAGAATGCTGACAACAGAGAGAGGCACATTCACTGATTGAAAAGCTTCACGACTCATCGAGATTGAGAAATTCCAAGGGATGAAGTGAAACATTTTGTTTTCTCTCTCTCTCTCTCTCTCTCGCTCTCTCTTAGCATCACATAGTCCAGGAGTCTTTTACTTCCTACACGTCATTCCAAAGAGAAACCTTTTTCTGCCATCACCTCCTCTAATATCATCTCATCTTATGCAAAGCAGTTGGTGATACTCCCCGTTCCACAAAATTGATTAATAACAACATGTACGATGGACAGAAATATATAGGCAACGTGCAGCATTGGCATTTTGGCTAAATATTGAGCAGTGACTGTGAACACCTGACAAACACTGACTGTATTTTAACATAAATTATTAAGACCCTTGTAATTATATGCTTAGGAATGAGGATTTGGTCACCAAATCATATAAAAACATATACAGGATTTTAAATGAGTGGAAAATGAAAATAATGGCCAGAAAATGTGAACAATGTAATTAGGAAAATTTCAACCTGGCACATATGAGAGACTAAGATGAGAATAGAACCATTTAAAATAAATGAGGAAGATGGAACTAGCATATTAAAACTAATTTTCATATTAGGAGAACACAAGACAAATCACATAATAATTCAGAGACTGAAAAATCAAACAACAGATTTGATTAAGTGCATGACAAATGTTTACATATATTGATTTTTATTCATAATTGACAAAGTGGAGAAGCATACAGAGCTGGGTATCCATGTTCCTATTTAAGTATATTTTTTCTATTAAATCATCACTTAAATACTAAAGTAATAACAATTTCAAATGCTGTTACTATTATGAGTTTCTTTTACCACTACTGCTACTACTATTAAATTCAATTTAATTCAATTATATTTTATTGACAGATACAAAGGGGTATTATAGTAGAGTTGTGACATATAAATTGCTCATTACACATTTAATAAATGCAGAACTATATCAGAAAGTATGCTGATCTAAGGTACTTAGCTAAATTAATAGCTTGGCTATCAAAGTCTTTTCAGATATATGAAAGCTCAACGAGCACAAAGAGCACACAGAACACAATATAGAGCAGATGTGTTATTTTAGGGATGAGAAAAGGTTACAAGATTCATCAGCTGCATGATATTTACCACCTTGCACTATATGGAGGGTTTCTACTACTTTTAAATTAAATTAAATTAAATTATTGACAGATACATTGGGATATTGTGGATATGTGGTGCATACATTCCTCAATACACATTTAATGAGTGCAGAACTATATATGAAAATGACAAATTCTATTAGAGAATATAACTCGATGGGCTGGAAAATCTGGTAGGAATGAAAGAATCTGCTCTCTTTTGATTTAGATTCTATTTGATTGACCTCTCATCCCTTCACTGGCTACCTGTTAAATTAGACACTGACTATAAAAATGTTTCTCCTGATGTAAAAAAACTCTCAGTGGTTTGGCCCTGCAGTATCTTGGCAGTATCTTACTAACAAGATGATTGCTTACTTTAAGTCCCTTAAAAAAGAAAAACTATGTAGGAGGAGAGGCCTTATCCTCATAAAGCTCCCCAACTACGGAATTACCTTTCTGTTACTGTTCAGGATACAGACACACTTTCAATGTTTAAATTTAGATTAAAAACCCTTTATTTAAGCTTTTGGTTAACCATCCATTACAGGCTATGTTTTTATTTATGTTGTAGATGGTTTACATATTACCCCATTCTGTTTTACCTCTGTCTTGTACTACTTTAAGTATATGTTTATTATTAATACATTTGTAGTTTGTTTTAAATACTTTTACTGGGACTGGGTGCCACTGCCTGCCTCGCTACTGGACCAGTTTTCCCACAGAGTGAAGTTGCCTCTGCCACAACCCTCATAACCCCACTGTTTTTCCCTCTCAGTTTCACTTTATCCTCTCTCTTTTCCATACATTGGAATGCCCTGGCTATGTTGTTCTGTCTGTGTGCTGCCCAGTCCTGATATGTCTCTATAAACTAAAACTTAACCATAAGTAGGTAATGCAGCAAGACAATGACTCTTAGCACACAAGTAAGTCAAAATATAATGGCTTAAACAGTCTTATTTCACACTTTATGGGTTGGCGGGCACTCTGGATACACTAATTTTTGTGCACAAGCATTGAAAAATCTGTTTTTCAAATATGTCACTTTTTATGAACATATGTATAATGGACTGGATGCTACCTGTGTTAATGTAATATCCATTATATATATATATATATATATATATATATATATATATATATATATATATATATATATATATCAAATACTTGAAATACGTATCAAATTTTATTGTGTTATCCTTGGCAAACAGACTGGAATGTTTTGCTTTTATTGGCAACTAAACAAATCTATGCTAAACTAAGGTACATTGTTACCTTTTCCTTTCACACAGTAGGAATAAATGCACAAAAACCAGCTGTAGAAAAAAACAGGATGTACATCAAAATATATCAATAGATCATTATCAAAATCATTTTAGGAAGCATCAAAAAAAAGTTGTCTAAGTAAAATATATATTTTAATATAAAAATTAGAGAGAAAATATAAATGCAGACAACACTGAAACATAAAAAAAAATCTGAAAAAATGTTGTATGAAAGTGTATGTAATTATGTTAATTTAATCCAGGAATCCATATACAACTTCAGCTTTTGCCAAATGAGAATTACCTGCTCCCGGAAAACTGTCTGGCCAACACCCAAATTAATGTTTGTCCCAAAAGAGTACAATGATAAAACAGTGCAAATGATGTAAGCTTTTTTGTCAAAATCTGCATTAGTGACATAGTAAGCAAAATCATCAAGTACTAGCCAGACTGAGCAGAGCAAGTAAAGGAGAGTCTGTACCATGCCTGTGATTGTCACCCTCATCTGTGACCGAAGATATGGAGAAGATCTACAGCTCGTCTGCATGCTTTTAATGTGTTTCTGCAGGTATGAAATAGTTGCGCAGCCTGATGCCAACATCACACAAAGACTGAGCAAGAAAAAAACTAGTCTTAACCATATGTCCGTCCTTAATGCATTGTCAATTACATTGTCTATTTTATCAGTGGAATTATAACAGCTTGTGTATGAGCTGTGTTGACTTATCACATAGGATGCAATATGAACAATGAACTCCCCCAAAAAGAAGAATTTATCGAGGATTAAAGCAGCATAGACAAAGTGTCTGATTTTCCTTTTCAACAAAATGAGAAAAGGATGTTGAGCAGGAACAATCTGACAGTAGTAGAACACATTCAGCCAAAGGCAGGAGGTGACACTGGCTCGCATGGTAAACAGCAAACACTGTGCCGTAAAATAATAAAAAACATGACTGTCTGATTCTGACAAAGAGTCTATAAAATCACTGAGAACAAACAAAAAAGTGAAAAAATGAAGAGCAGTATTGCACCCAACAAGGGAGCCTAGTAAAACATTAAGTGGTTGTTTCTTTCGCTGTTGTTCTGGAACCTGAGAGAGCATACAGAAGACAAAAAATATGTCCATAAGAATGCTGACAACAGAGAGAGGCACATTCACTGATTGAAAGGTTTCAAGACTCATCGAAATAGAGAAATTCCAAGGAATAAAGTGAAACATTTTGGTTTATAGTCCAGGAGTCTTTTACTTCCCATGCATCATTCCAGAGAGAAATCTTCTACTGCCATTGCCTCATCTAATATCAGCTCATATTATGCAAAGCAATTGGTAATACTTCCTCAAAAATCATTAATAAAAATGCAGGATACAACATTTGCATTGCTGCTAAATACTGAGCTGTAATTCACAGTGACTTAATTGTTGCTACAAGCTGTTTACTAACAGCTAAATCTTGTGGTGACTAATCATGTGCATCTACAATTATGGATCATGGCAATATGGTGAGAGAACAACACACACACACACACATAACACAGGATAACCTAATCCCACATTACAACTCACAGGGTCCAAACAGAATACATGCAAAAAGAGACATAATGAGGATAAAAGAAAGCTGCACTACAGCTGCATTATAAAGAAGTGGTATTACCTGCCAAATTGCATTGAAACCACATACCTCAGTATGCCCTCAGCCCTCAGCCCTCAGTAATCTCTATCACAACATGTAAGCATGTAAAAAGTAACCCTCACAGCCCTGTGTGCAGGTGTGTTGTTAATGATAGTAGTAGAAAGAGTTAAAACTGTATGGACCCATTCATGCCGACAGACCAAGCCCCTTATAGGCTCAAAATTTCACTCAAAAATGCAACGCCTACAACCTGATATGAATCAGACCAGGGGATGAGTGGAATGACTGCATTCATTACTCCTACTGGCCACTGTGAGTATTTAGTTATGCTATTCAGGTTGATGAATGCACCTGCCATCTTCCAGCATCCCTGACGTCCTCTGGAAGGCACTCTCTAAGTCTCTACGTCTTTGTGTACAATATCCTCATCATCCTCATCCATGTACGCCAGGTCCTGCAGCTGCTCTTAGAGAACCACCTCTTTGTGAAACTGGAGAAATCCCAGGTCCATGTACCCAAAGTTCATTTTCTAAAGGTTGTGGAAAAGCTGGCTATGGATACAGCTATGCTCAAGGCAGTGGCTGAGTGGTTGCATCCCACCTCTCTTGTTCTTGAGGAAATGGTCAGGAAGGCTCTTCTGACTGAACCCAACCCCACTCAATGCCTTTATGTCCCCACATCGCTAACCTTAAGTTTGGGCTACCAAAGCCACCTGAGCCCACTGCCAGGCCGCTCTGTAGTGGTGTTACACAACTTGTTGAAAAATGATCTGGGCTGTCTCTCTGGCTAAGGGAAGTTTTGGCAGGCTGATTAATCTAGCAGCCTTATAAAATCTGTCCACTATCACCAATATCACTGACTGGTCCCTGGATTTGGGTAGATATTTAAGTCCAGAGACAGGTCTGACCATGGGCAATGTATATGTTTGTTGAATAATTAAAAAAAATTATATATTAAGAAAAATATTAAGAAAATTGTCCAACATTTAATATATTTGTCAGAAAAAATGTGAACCTCAAGGAGTATCATAGGAGATCATTTAGGGCTAATTGGAGGGTTTCCAAAAAGGTGATGGCAATCAGGTGTGAATTTAACAGGCAGTCCATTATTTCAAAGTACCTCTCTCCCTCTGCCTTGGGGCACTGAGGAAGTGGTTAAAAAGGCTCTTCTGACTGAACTTGACCCAGGAGGAGCACCCACTTAATGCCTTTATGTCCCAGCATTGGTCAGGACTAAGGTCATGCAATAGGTGTACACCAGTCAGGATCTACGCACACTCTAGAATTGATGCAAAGGAGATTTTGGTGGCCAAATATGGCTTGGAATGTCTGTCAGTTTATGTCTACATGTGAGATGTGTGCACACAACAAATATTTCAGGGCCCCTGGACTGCTGCCCTATTACCTGTTCCACATTGCCCATGCACACATCTGTATCTGGACTTCATCAAAGGTCTATCCATGTCCAGGGGCCAGTCAGTAATATTGGCGGTAGTGGACAGATTTAGTGGACTTTGACCTTCACCAGTCCACTGTGAGAGAGATGATGTATACATGGAAGAAATTCAGCACCACCATTACTCTCCTAACAAATTGTTGTTCAATTTCAAAAGTGTAGTAAATATTTTTTGGGAAATCACAAATAACACCCAAGGACATACAGGCCTATTCATTTGCAATGAGTAATGTCAATGTTCATGAATCCACCATAGATGTTTATTTAGTACACAATGTCTTGTCTTGTAATCAGAAATCTTTTAGTGGTTGTAGTTTGCACACTACACAAATGATCGGTTACATTGGGTCTCAAATTACAAGACCTTTTACCAGGAGGAACGTGCTACGAGTCTGTCTGCTCTCCAAAAACATAAGTAGGAACTGATGCCAATGTCATGCACGAGATACATTTTCTTTCATTAAGTCAGAGTATTTGATTGCCCATCATAGCAGCTGTTTTACATGTGTCCTTCCTTAACTCGCATGACCGAACTGATGTTAGTACAGAAGAATCTGTTCAGCTTTGTTTCATTCATTTCCTTAATAAAATGACACAGAAAACACGTTTGTCAAGCTTAATCAGTTTTCCAACAACAAATATAAATATTCTCATGCAACCACAAGTTGTGTCCACCCTGTCATGTACAAACACAGAATATTTACATAAAAAAAACACTTGACCCTGTTAAGTATGATAAATCAATTAAAATGGTTTATTTACCTGTGAAGAATTACTGATTTATTTAAATAAAACATGAAGATGATTGAGTGGACAAGGCCATGACAGGTTGAAGCAGAATGTGACAGGGTGGACAAGAAGCTAAGCATTATTGGTGCAAAAGTAAACAGTTCTGATTTAAAGAAAACACATAACTCCACTTGTGTTTACAATTCAAATTGTGCATGAATCGAGTGCAGTTTATGAAAATTACTGCTGTCACACAACCATACCTTATCTAGGTGCAGAAAGGTACCTAGGTGAGTATACAAATCATTGGATTTTTGATGGTCAGCACGGATCAACTACGATCCTAGTTAAAAACAATACATACTGAATTCTAGGCACCTGTGATTTTAGAAGAAAACTTGATGACCTACTGTTTACTAATGTAACATAATAGATTTAACCACATGCAGGACATTTATAAACTATCACCATAATTCATCAATTCAATATGTTACACAACTACTATCTTTGTCTCTATCTCATTTCCTCCATTTAGAATACTAATTAGTTGATGGTCCAAGGGATAACACTTTATTACTACTGTTGTAGTAAATACTAAATAGTCATGGCAGAATTCATTATACAGCTGATTCAAGTGACAAATGCTTATGTTGTGTGAATGTAGGACCAGTAAAGAGACAAATCTACACCACACACTGGATACTGCTAACTGCTAACATGTATTTTAAAATGTACAGTTGAAACGGTACAGCCATTTTGGGACAATTTAGTAAGTAGGTTTTTAATAATATTTAAAAAATAGTGCTATACATAATTTTCAAAAAATTAATAAATAAAAAAACAACACATGAATGCAGTACAACAGACCAATACAATAATTCAGAAGAGATAAAGGCTAACCAGTAAAATTAAAAAAGTTTTAAAGCAGCAATGAAGGGTGTGGACCTAATGTCCAAGAGTAGGGTGTTCCACAGTCTCAGCACTGCAACTGCAAAGGCTTGATCACAGTTTCAGCAGAGACAGTGTTACAGCCAAAGACAACTGATCTGATTACCTCAGAGATATGGAGGAAGGATATAGAGTACATCATTAAAATTTACATAGGGAACACAAACAGAAGGTATGTACATAATGTCACAGGTGACAGGAATCACTGCGGTCACACCCATTAAGTGTCAAAAAGAGTACTCAATGTGAATGCTGCTAAAACACTGAAACATCAAAAATGAGAAAGCTGTTGTGCAGTTGACTTTACAGACAGATTGAGCAAGAATTCTTAGCTATTTTTTTTTACAGATTGTTGAAAGCTCAAGAAAGGAGGAACTCCTGAATTGCTGTGATTTGCAGAAACAACTGGAATCCAGGCACCAAAATATGACGTCACCTTTTGAAAACAAGTGGTTGAAAAACAAACCAACTTATGCAAGTTTAGCGATGTGCTTTGACCTGGATGATCAGTCTACTGAATGTGCCTGAAAACACTCCTAAGACTATTAGGACGTTCCTAAGTCAATGTTTTGCTTTCAGATATGAGGTTTTATCCTCTAAACGTGTGATTTGAGCCTTTAGTTGGACGCTCCTAGCTACACATCACCACTCATGGACCATTGGTTCTTTGGATGGATCGCTCTTGAGTCCAGTGCAGATAATTGCTTGTTTCATTCCCGGTTTGGCTGTTTTCCTTAATAAAGCTATGTTGTAGAACGTTTTGCCACTCAGTCTGACTAATGGGGGCATATTCTAGTGGGAATGTGACGTCAATGCATACCCTCTATAAAAAAAAAACAGCGATGGTGAAGGGGCTTTTTTTGTCTTCCTGCTTCTTTACTCTCCAGGAAGAGAGTATTCACAGTACATAGATTGAAAAGTGCTCCACCTATTGACAAAAAGGACTAAATGAGATACATAACATTAACTGATAATTGTAAGGTGTGTTGCAAGAAAATGACTATTACCTTAATCTTCCATTAATTACTTTACAGTATTTGTATTAAAAATAGGAAAATCAACTAGTTAATTGCTGTGTGTCCAGCCTTGATGTTTAATGCTTGATAAGTATAAGCATAAATAATGTAAAAAGTAAAAAGTTGATCCATTACTTACTTAAAGATAAGATTTAAGATTTAAGCTGTTTGTTAATTTTCAAATGTACATTTTTAACAAACTGAAAAATTAGACAGAGGAAATGTATTTGATGAAATATTAATAATTATTATAATATATTATAATAATTCATGTTCATATCAAAACAATTGTAAATTACTCTATTCTATTGCACCATTAAATTGCATTCTGTACAGAATGAGTTTTACTTTCCTGAATTATTTATTGAATGCATTTATTAATGCAGTGAAATAAGTAACCAAGAGTCTTGCAAAGTTTTTGGCAAACATGAACGACTCCCTGCCGGAATAGTGACTGACTGACACCCATGTTAATGGTTGTCCCAAAAGAGTACAAAGAGATGAAGGTGTAGAGGATATATCCATTCCAGTCCAAATCCACCGAAGAGTATTTAACCATGATTTCATCTATTAAAATCCCATCTGAGCAGAGGAAGTGAAGCAGTGCCTGTACTGTGATGCCTGTGATTATCACCTTTATCTGTCTCTGGAGGCGAGGAGAGGAGACACCACTCTCCTCCACATTCTTCATATGTCTCCACAGGTAGAGAACAGTTGCAAAGCTTGATGTCAACATCACACAAAGACTGAGCAAGAAAAAGACTAACCTGGTCCAGAAGTTCGCTAATTTTATCCGACGGCTAATTTGCAAGGAATTCCACAGGGCATCCTCTAATTCACTTGATGAATTAGATGCTGTATAAAAATCTAATTTGACAATTTCATAAGCAATTTCTACAAGCATCCCAAACACATAGAAGATTGCATTTAAGATCAAAGCAGAGTAAATCACAGCTCTTATGTTCCTCTTAAACCAGATGAAGAATGAATGCTGAGGAGGAACAATCTGGCAGAAGTAAAACATATTCTTCCAATGGCAGGAGCAAACGCTGGTCATCATCGTATACATCATAACATTCAAAATCAGATCTGACATGACAAATAATATATCCCAATCCAGATCTATCTTCCATAAGATAAACTCATAGAAAACAATAAATAAGCAACAAAAATGAATAATCATGTTGCACCCAACAAGTGATCCCAGTAAAACCTTGAGGAGTTTTTTCAGTTGCTCTGCTCCTTGTGGTGGAAAGACCATGCAGAAGACAAAAAACATGTTTAAAAGAATGCCGACAGCAGAGAGTGGCACATTCACTGAAATAAAGGTTTCAGCTCTCATTACAATATAGAAATCATCCCAAGTGTTGTTCAGACTCATGTTGAAAATCCTAGCTTTCTAAATGGCAACTGATTGAGAGCATGTCATAAATCTTGAGTTAGAAGGTTCTCTTTTAATTTAATAGCCCTCTGGAGGTATAATAGGTGGTAATCTCTTACTACATATTCAAACTAATCAGATGTTTATGAAAACAACATGTACTGCGGTGTATGTACTTTTTTCTGTCTGGATTTACAATGCAAAATACTCAGACTGGTAAAACACACTACTGATTTTCAACGACTTTTTCTGGAACATGAAAGGGAAAATAAGCATAATACTTTTACATTTTCATTATGTTTTACCTTTTATATAGTTTGTATACAATACAAATAACCCTTTAACTACTACTTTTATTTATTTTTTTTTATGTTGAAATAATTCTGTAAGGCTCTCACCTACAAATCAGTAGCACCTAGAAAACCAGTCAGCAGCGATTGAGGACTATGTACATTCCAGTCAGTTGCTGGGAGACAGACATGATAATATGATAATGTATGATAATATATGAAAGGAATGATACATTGAAATCATAATGATGAGCTGAGACTACCTGTTCTAGCAGCCTGCTGAAAAATCTGAATGACACTTGGTTTATATGATAAAAGAAGTCTAGTCAGTGTAGAAATACACAAAGGCATTAAAACAGGACACAAAGTGAGGACCACTATCCAAAACTACTGTGTCTGTAACACTAGAAAGCACTTATTTCAGTGGCATAATAAAAACAAATTAGTTCCACCTTTTTGGTATTGGACATCTGGTACAGTCAGATTTGGTTTGACAGTTCACATTTTTGTTGGCTGGGTGTGTTGCCATGGTGCCTTAGTGTATCGGTTGTTGGACATCCTTTTTGTAAATCCAAGGTTATTACTTGTTGTTGACCTTTTAAGTGTAGGTCATCTAACCTAAAACATTAGAACATGTTCTAGCCAGAAAGCCTTCTGTTTGGTTAAGTTTTACTAGTGCTAGACCAGCCATGTAGGTAATAGTGGATATCTCATTGTTGTTTCTTTTTTAAATTTCTTTCAAAGAAATTTTCTTTTACTTTTGGAAAGTCTATAAGTCTATAAGTCTAGAGTATTAGAGCTCACACAAGTGTATCATTTGTAATGTGTGATCTTCTGGGAACATGCCCAATAGTGCCAGTGACTCTGAGCTGGCATAGACAGAACTGGACGGCTGGACTTACCCACATACCACCAAAGAGACAGAGGTTCTGTTCTAACAATCTGCTGAAAAGGCAGAACAAAACTTGTTTGTGATGAAAGAAGTCTAGTCACTGAAGAAGCACTCAAATGCACTGAAATGATGATTAAAGATCATATCTTTCAAGAATACTTACAGTACTAATCTTATACTTAGTCAATTTTTATAATTTAATAGTATTGTGTATACACAGTGATGTGCAGCCAGGCCCTTCTAACCCTTCAGAGAAGGGATAATAAAGGTGTATGTAAAAATTATATAAAGATATATTTCATTAATGAAGTAAAATGAAAACATCAACCAATTCAGGATACTACATTAACATGTTATAGCAATGTTTTGATAGCTGTTAATTAATTTAGGGATGTCCAATGATATTTTGAAGGGCCGGTATGTGAGTCTATCCCATACCGGACAAAATCACAGAAAACTCAGATTCATGATTTCCACTAAGCGTTCTCAGAGTGCTACACACCCACTCTTTGATACTAAGCAAGTAGCTTAGTAGCTTAACTTCAAATGGCGACTGCAAACGAGGCAGATATTGTGTCGTACCTAATTGAAAAGCCATCTGCTGTGCATTGTGAAGCTGAAATTGACAGTATGCATAAAAAATACATAATCTGTTTGTTGAATGAATGGATTTGTTGACCGTTTCGGAATGCTTTTCTCAGAAAATTCATCTATAATAAATGGGTTGTTCCCTTTCGTCTATGTCACTTTTGTTTTTTTAGCTGCATTTGTGGGTTATATGTATTTTGAAATCCATACTATGATTTGTAGTATGATTAACGTGGTTTATTGTGCATTAACAAAATGCATGTAGGGTTGGGGCGGAGGAGGTTGTGTAGCAGAAGGGGTAACCGGTGAATGCACTGCTCGAATTTTATTCTTTGGCATACCAGAACTTTTTCTTTCCTACCAAGACTTCTCAAAGGCAGCCAGTGCATAAAAATGCATGAAATGTCCAGGATTTGCAAGAATAAATGCAGTCCTGGCTTTAATTGAGTTTAGCCGCTTATTTAAAGAACTCAACTCTCAGCAGATTATTAGAACAGGTACTCTCAGAGCATCACTGTGATTTTCCCTCGTCATCCCTTTCACATTTCAGTCTGTCACCTCACTGATGTAGTCCTTACTCACTGATGACTTATTTTCTAGGTGCTTACACAATAGTCAGAATTTACTGGTGAGAGCCTTAAATAAATATTTTACTTAAATAAATACAATATCAAAAGTGTCTTTTTTAACACAAACTCACATCTACATAAATTTGCACAACAATAATTATAATGTTTGTGTCACATGTAAACAGGCAAAGCACAGGTGTGTTTTACCAGTGTGAGTAATTTGCATTGTAAATCCAGACAGAAAGAATTACATATACCACAGTTCATGTGGTTTTCATAAACTTCTCTGATTAGTTTGAATATGTAGTCAAAATGTAAGATATTACCACCCATTACACCTCTGGGGAGCTATTAAATTACAAGAGAACCTTCTATCTCAAGATTATTTAAAAGCACATGCATTTATGATCTGCTCTTAGTCATTTGTGATTCAAGAGTTAAGATACCAACATGGGTTATAACAGCTCTTCTTATAAGTATATTATTGTTTCAATGAAAGCTGAAACCTTTGTTTCAGTGAATGTGCCACTCTCTGCTGTCGGCATTTTTATAAACATGTTTTTTATCTTCTGCATGGTCTTTCCACCGCAAGGAGCAGAGAAAGTGAAAAAGCTCCCCCAGGTTTTACTGGCATTACTTGTTGGGTGCAACTCTGTAATTCATTGGTGTTGCTTATTTATTGTTTTCTATGAGTTTTTCTTATGTGAGGTGGTTTTGGACTGGTACACATTATTGGTCATGTCAGATCTGATTTTGAATGTTATGATGTATACCATGATGACCAGCGTTTGCTCCTGCCATTGGAAGAATATGTTTTACTTCTGCCAGATTGTTCCTCCTCAGCATTCATTCTTCATCTGGTTTAAGAGGAATATAGGAGCGGTAATTTATTCTGCTTTGATCTTAAATGCAGTCTTCTATGTGTTTGGGATGGCTGTAGATGTTGCTTATGCAGTTGCACGTCTGAAATATTACAATGCATATAATGTATCAAGTGAAACAGAGAATGTACTGTTGAATTCGGTGCTTGTAAACCGTAGGATAAGATTGGTGGACTACTGGACCAGATTAGTCTTTTTCTCGCTCAGCCTTTGTGTGATGTCGACATCAAGCTTTGCAACTGTTCTCTACCTGTGGAGACATATGAAGAATGTGGAGGAGAGTGGTGTCTCCTCTCCTCGTCTCCAGAGACAGATAAAGGTGATAATCACAAGCATCACAGTACAGGCACTGCTTCACTTCCTCTGCTCAGATGGAATTGTAATGGATGAAATCTTGGCAATTTATGCTAAAATGAGTTTTGACTCAAATGGATATATCCTCTACACCTTCATCTCTTTGTACTCTTTTGGGACAACCATTAACATGGGTGTCAGTCAGTCACTGTTTCGGCAGGGAGCCGTTCATATTTGGCAAAAGCTTTGCCAGACTCTCGGCTACTTATTTCACTGCATTGATAAATGACTGTAACTTCATCTGAAAATTTCCTCAGGTATGTAAACCTTTTGCTGTAAAGAATATGCTGTAAAGTAAACTTTAAAAACTGGACCTGTCTTTGCAAAGCTTGCAGATTGTAAACTCTATAATTGGCTTGATATTAATCACCATTAATCATTATGAAATATTACATGCCATTTCATGTTCAATATTTAAACACAGTAACACGTTTAAAGTTTCCTTGAAAACCTTTGTCATTTTGCTTCATCAGTTTTGTGAGTCTGTCTGTCCTGCAGAAGCCTCTTTCCCAGTGATATGAATCTTGATTGTTTATGCACTCTAGTATACTAAAAACCTTTTGATTGCATAGAATCTGAATGATCACAAAAGTAATCCACAACCATCGAAGCAACCAAGAAATCATGTCACATGATCCACATATCCCAAACTGACATAACACCCAAAAGAAATTGTCGCCAGCAATAAAAATGGTTGCAGTTTGCTGGAAACCCCAGAGCATGTTTATCCTCTATGGATATAATGTACATGGAACTTTCAACTGCTTAAATGTAATGGTGCTAATAAAGCAAATATCAATATTTGGTATAATGCAATTAATACTATGCATGTTATGACCCCTATTGTAACTGTGTTTACATTAATTTGGTGTGTGGGTAGTTATGTTAATGTGTGTAAAGATGTATGTTTGAAGTGTTTAATTTTGTAAAGATACATAAGAAATAAAAATATGATTACAACAAAATTGTAAATAGGCTTCCATGTGTGTGTGTGTGTGTGTGTGTGTGTGTGCGTGTGCGTGTGTTTGTGTGTGTGTGTGTGTGTGAAATTAGGCTTCTAAAGTGTATGAATTCTACAGGTTAAAATTAATATGGACAGTGTTAATGAACAGGTTCGTTAAGACATTTGCGACTTGAAATTTGCTAATGACATTAAATTCTTAATTAGTAACCTGAGAAATTCATGCTTCCTTTCTAAAGCAGTGCACACAGCAGACACACCAGACGGACTGAACAGTGTATATGTTAACACAAACTGAGTTTATTTTTTAATGTATTTTATGTATGTCTATATTGCCATACAAATGAAGTAGACATTCATGTGTCCCCAATATTATCTTTTTTAAAAACCAAAATATCACCCCTATTGTGTTGTTCACCTAGTTCACTACAAAACAAGTAATGTTATTTAGCCATAACTGTTTGCCAGGCTCCAAAAGCCTGGTTCAAATGGTGTGGCTTTGTCTTGTGAGGGAGGTGGTGTCACCTGGGTGGGTAACATGGCTGAACTCCCCATAACAGGCTAGAGTCTGATTCCCTGTTCAGGAAAGAACACCCAACTATACCAATAGGAGTCTTGGGATAAGCATCTAATGCTAGATTTATGTGTAAGAGGAGAAGAGAAGGATCAGGAGAGACGGAGAGAACGTGCAGTTAATGGGGAAATGGGACAACTGATCTCTTTTTTATTTAAAATATGATGTTGATTACAATGTTTGCTTTCACCATACTCCATATACGCCTGAGCCAATCATAGTTGCCAGTAGATATACAGCAATTCCATCTATTTAAATGTGTTACTTGTGAATGTTCAAACACCTGCTCACTGCGATGGTACAGTGAACAGTATAATCTGACTGTACTTCTTGTTTTAATAGGAAAAAATGCCATTGTATACTCTTTGGGCGTGCATGTGGTGATGTCACTCAAAATATTTAAAAGACTTCCTGGTACTCCCATGTGTCCTCCACTGGAAGCCGCTTCAGTGTATTTTCCGGCAGCTTCTTTTATCCCCTCTGGTATTTGGACAGGTGACAAGATTGCATCACACAATCAGTTTCCATGTCATGGAGAAGAGAAGGAGGATCGGTGGGAAAAGCAGTCATTTTTAGGATGATTTTTTTCTGGTCACTTTCCTGATTTTGCTTTCCCACATTAAAAGCACATAAACACATACGTTATTCCCATGTTACCTTCTGTAATCAATAGTTTCTTATTAAAATTGCTTTTTAATGTTGGAAAATAGATGGTTCTTACATTGTCGTAACGGATCAGAAAATGTGATGGACTATTTCTGTGAGGGAATAAACGCTGTAATACTGCTCTCATCTACTGGTAAGTGAGCACAAGGAACACACAAACACACAGAGCAAGAGGGAGAGAAAAGTCAAGATCCACAGTAATTGTCACTGATATCTTTCTTGACAGACATGTTCCCACTTGACTGACAGAATCCAGACACAGAAAACACACTCCGTTTACAGTTGTATTAAATGTGGATGAGACCCATCTCTAAATGTGGTTTGAGTGATCCGATCATAATCCAGTCACACTTGGAGGTGTTTACACCTGGTTTCTCATGTGAGCAAATAAAATCTGAATATGATCCGATCACCAAAAACGCATGTGTGCATAAACAATCCAGATTCACATCACTGGCAAAGAGTCTATGGCAGGACAGAAAGAATCATACACCGGACAAAGCAAAGATTCAAGATTCAAGATTCAAGATTCAAGATTCAAAGCTTTATTGTCATATGCACAGTAAGGAAACTAGTTTCCCTGTACAATGAAATTCTTACTTTGCTGCCCACATTGGATGTCATAGAATAAAAGTATAAATATAAATAGACAAATAACAAGGATCAAAAATTAAACATGCAGAGAATATATAAAATAAAAATATAAAATGTAAACAATTTAGAATTATACAGGCTATATACATTGTGCAGGTGTGTGCTACATTAGTTACATTGTAACAGTCTGTAGTAAAGTGGTGTTTGTGCAAAATGAGCTGAAATATAACCATACCAGAACAGTTACATGTGCAAAACGATGTGTGCAGCTGTATGCAGACACAAACAGTCAAGTACAGTAGTGCAACTATTAATGTGCAAAATGATATGAGTTAGTGCAATTGTTATAAATACAGTGATGTCTATGAGGGGAGCCATCAGCTCAACTGTTTAAGAGTCTGATGGCTGTGGGAAAGAAAGAGTTCTTTAATCTGGTAGTCCGGCATTTCACGCTTCTGTACCTCCGACCTGAAGGTAGAAGTGTAAATAGTCCATGTTGGGGGTGGGTGGGATCTTTGATGATGGAGGCAGCTCTCCTGTGGACTCTGAGATTGTAGATGCTCTGCAGAGAGGGTTGTGCCATCTTGGTGATTTTGGTAGCAGTCTTTACCACTCTCTGCAGGCGTTTGCGGTCCCTCACAGTAGTGCTGCCATACCACACAGTGATGCAGCTGGTCAGGATTGATTCAATGATGCAGCTGTAGAAGTTGCTGAGGATTCTGGGTGACATGCCAAATTTCCTCAGCCTCCTGAGGAAGTACAGCCGCTGCTGAGCCCTCTTTAGCACATATGTGGTGTTCAGTGTCCAGGTGAGATCATCACTGATGTGGACCCCTAGGTACTTAAAGCTGCTAACCCTCTCTACCTCAAGGTCCTGGATAAATAGTGGCTGATGAGGTCTCCTCTCCTTTCTCATGTCCACTATCATCAAAACATTAAAAGAAAGTTAAACAAATTGAACAATCCCAAACTCAGTCAGAAGGAGAGAAAAGCTCCTGTACTGCATATTTTTAAGATAAGAATATGTAAATCAATTTCCATATAAACCATGAACCTCACAGTGAACATAAACCATGAAACAAGTTATTGCCAACCATATAACCAAATCAACCATTTTAACTTCCATTGTAACAAAATGTAACAAAATGAAACTAAATATTAAACATTCAATTGTGTGATATTTTACCAAGGAAATGTTCATGAGACTAGGGACGCATTTTGTTTTGGGATATTTACAATTTATATGCAATCACAAGTTTTTTAGTAGACATTAGGATAAACAATCAAGATTCACATCACTGGCAAACTGACAAAAACAAGGCTACTGAAAGACAGACAGACTCATCAAACCGATGAACCAAAAAGTCAAAACAATAAAAGAAAGTTTCACATTTTTAGAAAAGTCTCAAACTCATTCAGAAGATGAGAAACTTAACAAATTAGTCTTCAGTAAAAGCTCCTATATTATCTGTTTGCAATATGAGAATATGCAAATCAATTCTATTTAATAAATTTAAACCAAGTAAATCATAGTATACATACTGTAAAAAGAACACTGTGAATTGTACAGTAATGTGCTGGCAGCAATTACCTAGTACGTTGCTGCAGTAAATTATTCAGTATGCATACTGTAAATTTACTCACAGTACATATGAAAAACTTTGATTGTTATTACAGTAATAATCATGGTACTGTAACTGTTAATACAGCAATAATAATGGCAGTAATGTAACTGTTATTACAGCAAATACAGCACTGATATGGCAATCACATCAAAATGCATTACTGCACTCATTTTAACACTGTAAATTAAGAATGGTAAAATAATTATGCACTGTAAAATTAAAGGATAAAATATACTATAGATTACTATAGATTTACCCGCCACTGAATTTTGACCATGATGTTTTACAGATCGACATGCTGTATTCAGATTCTACAATTAGAATTTGTTCATTATGCAGTAGTAATGCTGTGAATACTACAGAAATGTGTTACAGCACATAAACCATGAAACATGTTATTGCTCTCTTTGTATTTATATTCATTTTAAAGTTGAATAAAAACAATTAAATAAACAAACAAACATGGCACTTTTTGGCACTTTTGCCAAACATGAACTGCTCCCTGTCGGAACAATGACTGACTGACACCCATGTTAATGGTTGTCCCAGAAGAGGACAAAGAAAAGAAGGTGTAGAGGATATATCCATTCATGTCAAAACTCATATTCGCAAATTTAGCCATGATTTCATCCAATAAAATCCCATCTGAGCAGAGGAAGTGAAGCAGTGCCTATACTGTGATGCCTGTGATGATCACCTGTATCTGTCTCTGGAGGTGAGGAGAGGAGACACCACTTTCCTCCACATTCTTCATATGTCTCCACAGGTAGAGAACAGTTGCAAAACTTGATGTCAACATCACACAAAGACTCACTTGATGAATTAGATGCTGCATAAAAAATTTAATCTGTCAATTTCATAAGCTACATCTACAGCCATCCAAAACAAAACACAAGATTACATTTAAGAACAAAACAGAATAAATCATAGCTCTTGTGCTTTAGTGTTTCTTTTAAATCAGATAAGGAATGAAAGCTGAGGCGGAACAATCTGGCAGAGGAAAACATATTCTTTTAATGGCAGGAGGTAACACTGGTCATCATCAGATAAGAAATAACATATAATATATCCCAATCCAGATATGACTTCCATTGGACAAACTCATAGAAAACAATAAATAAGCAACATTAATTCATTACAGTGTTGAACGCAACAAGGGATCCCACTAAAACATTGAGAAGTTTGTGTTGCTCCTTGCAGTGAAACACAAAAAACATGTTTAAAAGAAAGCCGACAGCAGAGAGTGGTGCATTCACTGAAACAAAGGTTTTAGCTCTCATTGAAACATAGCTCTTTCCCTTCTGGAAAGCTCGGTTTTATCACTGACCTGCTTGAGTCCGAAGGGACATAGTGTCTGACCGGGGAAGCCAGTTCACGTCAAAGGTCGTGACCAGGGTATGTGTGCAAACACGCACACACACAGACAATTCAAGGGAAAGAGGGGAGGGCACTGGGAGCTTAGACAGTAGGGAAAAAAAACATGGGAGAAACACACAAAAGAGAAAGTCAAATTATCCAGCAGTGGGCAGCTGAATATAATATATAGCCTTTTGCCCAGGTGTTGTGCATTGGGCTTGATTTGTGGCCTGCGTGACAACCTAGAGCTACCCCTTACACTGTGTCACTGTGTGATGTTATGTTAGTTTTGGTTACGTGTGCAGGGAAGGAAGTTAAAGAATATGACTAATTAGACTAGTATTAAACATATAAAACAGAGAAAACCTTGATTAAGAAGGTGACCTCTATTACTATGTATTTAATGTACCACATTTAAAAAGGTAATTCAGCTTGATCCACTCTGCACATACTAGTTACAACAAGAAGCCATTTTCTGTAAAAATGTATATATATGTTTAACTCTTTACACAATTAAGGTTTAAGAGTAACCAGAGTATTCAAACCAAATCATTGATCAAGATATTACAAGAGGTAAATAAATAGTACATTAAAGTAATGCTGCAAAAACTATAAACATTTGTTACAGTGCATAAACCATTAAACATGTTATTGCTCACTTTGTATTTGCATTCATTTTATAGTGGAATAAAAACAAAGAATATAAAACGAACAAACAAACCATATTAACAGGAAAACCTTAAAGCTGGTAATATGTTTAAATATTGAACATTATGTGTATGTGATATTTTTCCATGGAAATGATACTCAGGAGACATTGTGTATTGGGATATTTGCAATATTTAATGTTAATATCAAGCCAATTATAAAGTTTACAATCTGTAAACTTTGCAACATCAGGTTCAATATAAATTTATATTACAGAATATTCTTTACAGCAAATGTTTTACATACATGAAACAATTGATGAATAGTTACAGTCATTTATTCAGGTAGTAAAATTAGAAACCGAGAGTCTGGCAAAGTTTTTGCCAAACATGAATGGCCCCTTGCCGGAACAATGACTGACTGACACCCATGTTAATGGTTGTCCCAAAAGAGTACAAAGACATGAAAGTGTAGAGGATATAGGCATTCATGTCAAAACCCATGTTGACATATTTAGCCATGATTTCATCTATTAAAATTCCATCTTAGCAGAGGAAGTGAAGCAGTGCCTGTACTGTGATGCCTGTGATGATCACCTTTATCTGTCTCTGGAGACGAGGAGAGGAGACACCACTCTCCTCCACATTCTTCATATGTCTCCACAGGTAGAGAACAGTTGCAAAGCTTGATGTCGACATCACACAAAGACTGAACGAGAAAAAGACTAATCTGGTCCAGAAGTTCGTTAATTTTTAAACTGTTTACAAACATTGAATTCCACAGTTCCTCCACCATTTCACTTGATACATTATATGCATGGTAATATTTTAGACGTGCCACTGAATAAGCTACATCTACAGCCATCCCAAACACATAGAAGACTGCATTTAAGATCAAAGCAGAATAAATTACCGCTCCTATATTCCTCTTAAACCAGATGAAGAATGAATGCCGAGGAGGAACAATCTGGCAGAAGTAAAACATATTTGTCCAATGGCAGGAGGTAACACTGGTCATCATGGTATACATCATAACATTCAAAATCAGATCTGACATGACCAATAATGTGTACCAGTCCAAAACCACCTCACATAAGAAAAACTCATAGAAAACAATAAATAAGCAACAAAAATGAATAATCATGTTGCACCCAACAAGTAATCCCAGTAAAACCTTGAGGAGTTTTTTCAGTTGCTCTGCTCCTTGTGGTGGAAAGACCATGCAGAAGATAAAAAACATGTTTAAAAGAATGCCGACAGCAGAGAGTGGCACATTCACTGAAACAAAAAAGGTTTTAGCTTTCAAATCTTAACTCTCTGAATCACGAATGATTATCAAACAGAAGGTTTACCTCATTATCTAACAGGTGTAGGGGGCGGCAATGTCTTACATTTTGACTATTTATTCAAAATAATCAGATAAATGTATGAAAGATCTTCTGTGGTGTACGTAATTCTTCCTATTTGTATTTACAATGCAAAATACTCACATTGGTAAAACACACTAATGATTTTCAATCACTTGTGTGGCCTGCTGTTTGAATGGACACCCAAACATGAGACAGAGGTTTGGGCACAAAGTTTGGGCACGGCTAGTAATACAGCTTGTTAATGAATATAAAGGAATTCTAGTTCTATACGATAAGTCAGGGGACTTTAAGGGCCATGGCAAAACTTTCAGCTTGCGCCTTTTGAGGTAGTCTGTCATCCTGCTGTAAATCCATCCTCTTCTTCGATCATCAGCTTTTTTATGAGACATATGGTCACTCGACTGTACAGAAGCATTGCCATTTGAATGGGACTCTTTGGAGCAAATAAACACTTGTGATGATGAATTCTGTGGCTAGGATGTATGCAAGATTTTCGTCTGATGATTCTTCCAACGGTAGAACAATGCAACACCACTCCAGAGTCTGATAAATCTTCCTATGGGTCTTTTGCAGTCTAACAGGAGTTTTGAAATGCCTTTCTAACTGTTCTGTCTGCTCTTCCAGAGCTCAACATAACCTCCTTTCCTGCATTTTCTTAAGTACATTATAAACAGAGAAAACAACTGCCTGGTTTTAGTTTTTCTTCTGCTTTGTGGCCAACAATTATTTTAAAGTCCAGTGTGCTGGGCAAGGTCTCAGAGATTGTTGGGACAAGGATTGAGGAGTTAGAATACATATAAACTTAGAAATGTGCATTGCCTTTCCGGACAATGTTTGTGAACAAGCCATAGCCCTATCAAGCCAGTTAAGGTCTGACCCCTTGGTAAAAGTTATCTAAGAGCTTAAGTCTCATGCCTTAAGTCTCATGAGTTTGATGGTTTAGCTGGTCTATGATCATTATCAACTTAATCAAGCTAGTTGCAAGCTAGATCAAGCATGTTGGTTGAGCAGTGCGACCAGTCTGGTTCATCAGCATGACCAGCATGACTGGCAAAACTGGATCAACATACCAAAACCAGCTACCAGCAAAATGTAGCTTGACGTCTTGAGTTGTATTGAGGTCTTGAGTTGGATTTTTCAGCAGGGGTAGAGCTTCATTCTTATCTAGGGAATCCGTTGAAGTGCTGCTCATGTATAGGGCAGAGTTTGTGTGTGTGAAATAAAACATTAAAGGCTATTTCCTAAATATTTCAGTATTTCAGAACAAGAAGCCTGCATGTATAAGATTACAGCAATGCCACAGGACATGAGGAATTCAACAAATGCTCAATGGCCTCTATTGTAGGTGTGTTTCAATGTTTCTGTTCTTCTCTTTGTTTCTAACAGAGGTATAGTCCATGGAATCAACTGTATGATGCAGAAATGCCTGATAGAGATACTAGATGGCAAAGCTGGAGTATTCCTTCAATGGAAGTGATTAGCATTAAGACGTGTGAAACATTTCAACCACTAGATGGAGTTGTGAAACCAGTGGTTAATATCTATAATTATCAATATTTGTATAAATCAGAATTAGAATCAGATTCAGAATCTTTATTCGTCAAATTTACTTTGGGTGTAGGTCTGTGTCTGGGTGTAAGTTCTACCAAAATAAATAGCCACTGATTAAAAAAGCCATCTTACACCTATACACACACATCATTCTTCTGGAATCAACAGTTTGTCCTGCTTTTGTTGGAGTAACTGTCTCTACTGTCCAGAAAAGGATTTTTATTAGATATTGGAGCACTGCTGTGAGATTTTGATTGCACTCAGCAACAAGAGTGTTTGTGAGGTCAGGATGTTGGCACCATCAGCAACAGGTGCAACCTAAAGTAGTTAAGTGCTAGAATAAAATGGGTGTTCACAGACATTTGCATATATTTATATAAAATTTGGATATATGCATAAGAATATATACATACATATTATAATAGACAGTTTGGGAGATATAGTACAGATAGGAATAATAGTTATTTAAATAACTGTGTGTCTATTGGTGTACAGACATGTACATAAAATAGGCACTTATTTTAACTTGTAAAATTGTAAATCCAGGACCATTTTTTGACAGTGAAGTACAGTGTAGTAACCTCTTTGTTATGTTTTGCTGCAAATGCCAAAAAAAGAGAAGATGCCTATGATAGTCCTGTCTCGGTAGATAGAAAAAAGGAAAATGTGATGTTGCTGTCCTTCATGGTCTTTATGTGTCTCCAAAGGTACAGAGAGTCACAGTTTAATACAATCTTAAATATACAATACTAATGCATAATTATTATAAACACGTTAAAGAGGCCACACAGCTGTACCAGAGAATTTCTAGGAAGATTTAATAATGCCTTGGTTGGTAAAGGATGCTCGAGGATGCTTCCAAGAGATACTAAAATGTAATAGTATCATATGGAGCTTTGTGCAAAAGCTTTTCTACAGACAATGCACTTCAATACAGAATAGCACAAAAATGTTACAAATATGTAGTGTTGTTATAAAACAACACTACACATTGTTTTATGCTTTTCCACTGCAGTTGTAGGACTTTCTGACAGTGGCTTATGTACACTTTTGAGATCAGTGAGTGTAAACTTTACTCAGCCAATGTTTACAGCCAACTTTACAGCCAATTAGCACTTAGCCTAAAACCTATTTACTATTTTTTAATTAATATTAATTTTCATTTCAAAATTAAAGTAAGCTCCTGCATAAAGCAAAAAATGTCATTTGTTAGCTTATAAGCTATTTACATTTAGATAAAATCTGGACATTAAAAAAGTCAAGATGTCATCTCTAGCCATACTTAGGTAAACTATCCAGACAAATCGTGGGCTGAATTTGCATTTGTAAAGTACTGGTGTTTCCACTGAGAGTCTGATAAATTATCACAAGTTGTTTACATAAACTCTATTGTAAGAGATCCCAACACCAGCCCTGGGAACCCAACTTTATACACATTGTGCATTTTCCATTTAGAACACTTGATTCAACTCATTACCTGTTAAGCAAACTCACTGTGGACTGAATCAGGTGTCCTAGAGCAGGAAAAACTGGAAACATTCAGGAATGGGATCAGCAGTGGGATTAGGAACCTTGGTCTATTGCATGTAACGAGTATGTATTATCACTAGTTCAGTCATTCAGGGTTGTGAAATATTGCACAAGTTTTTGCCATGCATTAACTGCTCGCTGTCGGAATATTGACTGACCAGCACACAAGTTCAAGGTTGAACACAAGGTGTACAGAGAGATAACAGTACTATATATGTGTCGATCTGGATCAAAATTGCTTGGTAATGTCAATCGAAGGGGTCCATCAGATATTATCCAGGATGAACAGATTATTTGCAAGATGGCCTGTACGATGCCCGTGATCGTCACCCTCATCTGTGTCTGAAGACGAGGAAGGGAGAAGGATCTGCTGCTGTCCTTCATGCTCTTCATGTGTTTCCGTAGATAGAGAATGGTCGCACAGTTTGATGCCAACATCACAAAAAGACTGAGCAAGAAATAAGGAAATCTTATCCAATACTGTATCACATATAAATCAAACAGCCTACGATACTTTGCAGATGTCGCATTCTGTTGTGTGTCTGGGAGGTTGGGATTTGCAGCAGCAATATTCTCAGGAAAATTATGGATTTCAGAAAAATATAAAACGCTGCTGATGAAGCCAGACAAAAAGAAGAGTCTATCCATGATCAGAGCAGAGTAAACAAATTCTCTGATGTTCTCCTTCAACCAGATGAAGAACGAACGCTGAGCTGGAACAATCTGGCAGTAGTAGAACACACTCAGCCAAAGGTGGGAGGTCACGCTGGTCCTCATGGTAAACAACATAACTTCCTCTATAATGTGGTAGATTAAGAACTCGGCTGATTCTGGGGCGAAAATGACATCTCCATTCTGAACAAAAATAAGTATGCAGACATGAACAGCAATGCTGCACTCAATCAATAAACCAAGCAAGATTTTCAGAGGCTGCTTCAGATGCTCCGGCCCTTGTTGTGGAAAGACCATACAGAAGATAAAAAACAGGTTCATAAGGATGTTGAAAACAGCCACAAACACATTCACCAAAGCAAAAGCTTTGGAACTCATTCTAAAAAGGTCAACCCCAGAGGCATTTGGAGCCATTTTTGCAAATGTAGTCCTCAGAAGTCCATCATATATGTTCTCTACTGGTAAAATGGTGCCGTTTTCTAACCCATGTCTAGGGAACTAGGGCTTTTCTAGTAACCTTTCTGCATGAATTGCATGATTGATCACTGAGCAGTGATACGCCCCTTCTATTCAAGGGAACAAACAGGTCAGTGAGTGCACATCTGCATTCTTTACAGCACTGGCTGTCTGCCTGAATTCTTACCTGTATTTGAATATTAAGTACCTTGACTTTTTTTAACCACCTCATTTTCCAATATATGTCTGACATGTCGGTTGAATCTGTACAGGGTTGTACCCATACCTTGTTTACATCAGTATCTGACATTACCAACACTATTGTAATGCGTAATGCTAAACTAAAGAGATTTTAGAATGTCAGGATTTCAGTTGAAAGGCTGCATGTCTTAGCCACGGTTTCTTTTATCTGCAGTCCCCTTAGAATCCAACATTAAAATGACCCCTTTTTGGGTTCTTTAGTGAAGTGTGTGAGAATCAGGTTATGTATCTCAACATAGCCCAGTAGGTTTCATTGCACTTGGATTTGTAATGCAAATTGACCTTGCTTAAGACGGTGGTTTAAACTTGGGACACATGTAGACTGACTCAGACCCGCCCTTAACTGATATACCAACAGCTTTAATGTATGAATTGTTTCTTTTTAAATGACTTCTAAGCTTCTGTGATTGTTTCTTTCACTTTTGCTATGGCAGAGCTCCCAGCCATACAGTTTGTTACAAAAAGAAATGATGGACAGAAAAAAGTGTTATGTGAAGTAAATGCAGGAAAGAAGCAACACAACTTGAAACAGTTCACTTTGTTGTATTTTGGCTTCCATATAGTTTGTTATGCAAGTATACAAGTATGATCACAACTCTTGAAAACTTACTAAACCTTCAACTGATTAAAAACTGATCACAAAAAAAAAAAAAATTGTGACTTTCTCTTAAACACTGCATTTACTGTGTGTAATGCCTGAGTTCTGACCTCCAAGCTGCAGTTTTTCCAGAATAAAAGGGTTTTAGAATGATATGCCAGGATTGTTGCTCATAGCAAGACAAAACTAAAAATCTCTAACATTTTAAGACTCAGTTCATCCCCTCACAACCCAGAGACTATACTTTCTCAAGACTATACTTAGACTCATATTAAGCAAGTTGTAAACATTTCTGGCTCATTTTCATGGACAGTGTTTACGTGCAGACAATTAAACAACTTAATTATTTCGTAAAATTTACAGATGACAATAAATGTCTGTAAATTAAAAAATAAACAGTTCTTGGATAAGACCATGTAATGTCTTGTAAAATTAAAACAGTGTGGAGACTTAATGGAACTTTATGTTCATATGGTTAGTTTAAAGGGACCATGCAGTATGACAGTACTCTAAATAAAAAGCTGTGGTGTTTAAAGAGTTTAATTTCAACACATTTTCTAACAATCCAATAATGGCAAAACTGATTAACGTACAGCACTGAAGTCCAGTCCCATACCTCATTACAATAAAACAAAAAACTGCTGAAATTAAAACTGGACCTTTAAGCTAAGCCCTTCATGATTACATTAATGAACAAAGAAAGGGCACTGTATTTAAACTATTTTACCATAAAGGTCACATAAAGTACATTGCCCTTCAGAAGTATTAGAATGAAATAGACATTTGTATGTTGTGTGTTCATAACCAGCCTTTAGAATGAAAATAAAAATATATCTTGTAAATGTGACATTTTGCAGATACTTGGTTTTGATAGTGTTCATATGCAATTGCAATAAGTTCATATCAGATTTCTAAGCAGGAGAGACAACCTAATACACAAAACAAAAAAGAAAAACTAATTTCTACCATAAATAGTAAACTTGAGGGTGGTGTATTATGAGAATAAAGAATTAGTCTTTCAGAATTGAAAATAAAAGAAGAATCTTTTTCCAAAGGTGAACAACCCGCTGCCTAAGCATTGACTGACCAACACACACATTAATGGTTGTTCCAAAAGAGTAAAAACATATAAAAGTACAAAGGATATGGCGATCCATATCAAACATGATAGGTAATTTAATTCTAAGGAGTGCATCAAGTGTCATCCAGGCTGAGCAGCAGAAGTAAAGGAGAGCCTGTGAGATGCCTGTGATGGTCACCCTCATCTGTTTTCGAAGATGTGGAGAGGAGATGTAGCTGTTGCTGCCCTTCATGTTCTTTATGTGCTTCCACAAATAGAAAATAGTCGCACAGCTTGCTGCCGACATTGCACAAAGATTGACCAAATTTAGACAGAATCTTATCCAAAAGTTTATCAGCACTATTTGAGACAGTAAAATACTTGTTGCAAACATTTCCAATGAATTTACATTTGTGTAATTGACAATTTCAATATATTTAAAATATGTAGAAAAGTAAACAGCAGTGTCTGCAACATTTATGACCAATCCCAACAGAATGTAGACTTTGTCCAAGATCAGAGCAAAGTATATGAAGAGTTTAATATTCTTCTTCAACCAGATGAAAAAAGAGTGTCGAGCAGGAACGATCTGGCAGTAGTAGAACACATTGAGCCAAAGAGAAGATGTGACACTGGCCCTTACAGAAAACAACACAAGATCTAGGACAACATAAGTAAATACAATATTTGATGCAGAAAATGTAAAAAACAGAAAATCCCTTAAAGCCCAAAGAAGGCTGCAGACATGAAGAGCAGTGTTGAATCCGAACAGTGATCCTAGTAAGACTTTAAGAGGTTGCTTCAGCTGTTCTGACCCTTGCCCAGGGAAGGTCATACAGAAAACAAAATAAATGTTCACAATGATGCTAACTACAGCGAGAGGAACATTCACTGAAGCAAAAGCCGTGGAACTCATTGTAATTGCTGAAACTGATGTGACGTTGAGAAACATTATTTCCGGATGACAAATAAGCAGTTAAATGCTTTCTGGAGGCTCGTTCCTTTTGAAGCAGAGTGTAGAACTTTTTTTCAGCAGAGACGCCCTCAGGGTTATTGTCAGCTTTCTTTACTTTTTCTTTTTCAGATCCCTCCCGAATGTTCTCGAGTCCGTCATATATGCTCTCTATTGGTAAGGAGGTGTCTCCTCCTTAATAACACACCCTCCAAAAAGGCAAAGTGTTCGACCCAGACAATGTGGCAAAGTTGCTCACGGTTTTCTTCACGGTTGACTGCGTTCATACAAAAACTTGACATTACACAAGTCCTAAGGTAAGGATTCCAGGTATGTTACTAATCATCCTTCAAGCTCAATTTTGGAGAATAAACAGACATACTGTATTATGTTTTGCGCATATTTCAATGGGAATTATACAATGGAGTAAACCTGGTCAGATCAAGACCTGAAAATCCAATCAATGATATAAGGCATTTCAAAAAGTGTATGATAAAGTACAAATACTCCAAATCTTTTTTGCTTGTTTGTTTGTTTGTTTTGTTTTGCTACAGTGAAATAGTACATGCACTGTCCAATGGTGTCGATGACATTTCCAACAACACAGAGAAGCTCTTCAATAATAGGAGACCGGATTGAGGGCATGGTCTTGGCCTCATTCATGAAACAGCTACAAATTTCTCGGGGTTTGCCTTACTGAGGTTCTCTGATAGTCCCTCAACTCCTCCTAGAGGGTCAAAAAGACATAATGATACTTACATTTCCTGATAAACCTGAAGAAAGTTCTTCAGATGAATACACATTGAGCACATATAATCGGGAATGATCTGTGCTGTTTCACTGTCATTGACTCAGAATGTGGGTCAGTAGGTAACATAAATGACCAGGCTATTACTGGGGTTCCACAAAACGCTCGTTAAAGACATTTATGATGAGTTGTGTCTAAGGAAAGTCAGCAGTATCCATAAAACCCCACACACCCATTTTGTATTTGCTTTACCTTTCTACTTTCAACATCTCACAGAAAACGGGAATGCAAATAATGGATTGACCTACACATTGCTGATGTATAGAAATTCGTCTCCTAAAATGGCAACTTTCAAAATCTCCTATAAACCATTTATATACGGGATGGAGAGAGTAGAAAGTTAGAAAGTCAGATCAGACAATTACAAAGCAAGAACAAATTTGTATTTGACACTACAAACGTGGCATTGTAAAGCTTGTATGACAGGTGTCCTGAGGTCAACCAGTATTACTCACTGTCATTTTATGAATATGCAGTGAGTTTATGGGGTCAGATCATATATGTCATTTGTTCCAGTCATTCATGACAATTTGCACAGGAGAGCTTTATTATGGTGTCACTATTAAACCTGAGTCGAAATGTCCACCAAATCCACACCTGCTATTTGGATGCAACTCTGAGGTGTGAATTTGGTGATTGTGTAAGCCAGCTCATCTTACTGAGATATGAAAACTTTGTAATGTATACGTCTCAGTTGTTTTTACAATGCAAATCGCACCCACTGGAAAGAAGCACGAGTGATTTAGGACATTCAGAGTGCTCTTTCACATCAATGATCAACAACACGGGACTGCTTTCTCTCTTTCAGTAACTGTGCTTTTTTTCCAACTATTTGGAAACACGTCAATGTAACTTGCAACAGAATTATACACCAAGCAGTTTATTAGGAACACCTGTACAACTACTATTTTTTGCGATGATCTAAATATCCAGTCATGTGGCAGTGTAATGCATGGAATCATGCAGATGCAAGCCAGCAGCATAATATAATGTTCACATTCAGAATACTGAGACACACAACGTGGTAGGGTCAGAATTTTGTGCAAAACTGTCATCCTCAGCTAAGAGGAACAAACCAAGAACCACCAGGCACGAACTGGAAGCTGCTGGAACACCAGTGTCGCACTCTACAGTCAACACATGTTTTGCACACTTGTTGAGAAAAGGATAAAGCAGGCAAGCACTAAGGTTTTGAAAAGTTTTTTAATGGTTCTAAAATATGTGGACAGGCTTAAATTCTGGTCAGTGCCAGGAAATCAACACATATAGCTGAACTCTACCACCCAGAAGCTTGTTGATGGCAATTATTGGGGTGGTGGGTCACTCTCAACACTGTAATGACACTGACAGTCATGGTGCTGGTGTGTTAATGTGTGTTGTGCTGGTACGAGTGAATCAAACTCAGGAGCGTGTGTAAGAACAGTTTAAGGAAAGCACTGAAAGACCAATATTGGCATGATGTTCATACCCATGATGACTGTACTGTATGTACAACCACAACTGTATTCATCATGCAATGTGATGGCCTTTCTTTTACAGTGTTCTTCCTATCTAGTAATCATATTACCTGCTGTATAATCCCCTGATTTACAGCATTTGTTTCATATTCATGAGAAGGAATGGTTATAGACTTTATGGTATATAGCTTAGTATGGAAATAACATAATTTCAACGATCAGTCGTTGGTGATAAGACTTCATTTTGGTTGAACTAAACACTGGAAAAAATGTTGTACATTCAAAGAAGTTATTTGCAATAATAACACAATGCCCAACTGATTTTACTTTCATATGTCCATTCCTTCTACCTGGAATCGGTAATGATTAGTGAAACTTACAGGCCGTCACTCCTGTGACAGATATGAAAATTTTATGCAATGCCTTACATCTGCTTCCATGTGGATTTACATTGGAAATTGATCAGACCAGACAAATTTGTTGAAGGATCATACTGCACATAAGAGCTTATCCTCTCAGTCCACTGTGAGCCCTTCATACCACCACCTTGATTTTGTTAATGTGCTCACGGCAATTCATGAAAAAAGAATCAATTACTGGTAGTGATGAGTACAAATCAGGATTCTCCTGCCCCTCTGCATTCGTATGACGATACCACCCAATGGAAGTTATACGAGTTATATACGAATACGTGCACCTTTATCCTTTATCCTTTAAGTTACTCTCCAGACTATGTAAAATGACACTGAGAAAATACCAGGCAAAACATGCACACCTACTATGATCCTAATTTAAACTGCACAAAAAAAGGAAAAGAAAGAAAAAATTACTTTCTCATTGTTGGGAAAACAATCTACTGGATCATGTATCCCCCTGCCCCAGCCACATGCAGTATGTCGCAGCATGATTATGGCGTCTGCAACAGCACCCATGAAGCAAGCAGTAGTTGTATTGACACAGTTGAGGCAGGCTACATGTGCTAAATTGATTTATTTGGGCTTTTCCCATGTTTGTAGTTGGGGCAGGCAGAGGCAGGAATATAACAAACACAAACATACTTCAAATTCCAGAAAACAAAGCCAGCTTAAAAAGCCAGCACAGAGGCTTCGCTAAGTCACGCTGAAAGCCAGGAGCTTCAAAGGAGTCCTAATGAGTCCAGGCATGAGCTTCAGTTGAGTCTGGTGTATAATGTCAGATGAGGGGCAGAGCTTAAGCCAAAGCACATGGTCTAGCCATCTGCAGAACCCTCTGAGGCCAGAAGGGGCAGCCATTGTTACAAGTGGCGTCAGTACTGCAGAGATTGCACTCATTGCAAATAATTTATCGGATAGAATCTGCTCTTAAGACGCTAGAATAATACAAAGTATTAATATAAGGGAATTTGAAACAGGCATGTTAGTGTGAAAAATATGACAAGCTTCCAACCGATGAACAGTACTGGCGCCAGAAGCTGTAATCCTGTATTCACCATGCATACACCATTCTTACTTGAACATTAAGCTGTGACAACAGCACATTATTTGGATTTTTTATTGAATAATGTGTCTGAGAATAAGCTCCACTTTACACTCATAATGTTATGATGCATTATATTTGAGGGCTAAAGATTGGTGTTAATGTCTATCTATAGGTCACTGCAAGTTCAACATTTCTGGTGCTTAATCGTGATTGCTGGCAATGATGGATTTAGCTTTTCTTGTATGTTAGCAAGCAAATAAACAAAAAATCGGAATGAACTTCAAATAGTAGGAAAACTATTTTACTGTTTAATCTGTCTGTTCAATCTACCTGTGCCAAAATGCCAAATTCAGAGAGTAAGAATAAAAACAGGTAGTTGGGTTCTTGTGCATACTATGAAATGTATTCCTGCCGGCACCACTGTTGAACAGCACAGAGTTGGTATTCAATAACAATCTAACAATCTTTGGGAGAATGGAACATAACAGAAATGCACTGGGCATTTTGGTTAATTTCAGATTAAACACATTAATTAAACAATTAGATTAGACACGTATAGCTAGTTACACATTGCACATGTTTTTTAAAGGAGCCCTAAAATAGAAAACTGTATTTTTTTGACATTGTTGAATAATGGAGAGTTCAAAACATGGAAGTGACCATGAACAACCTCAAACACTTTTGTACATTCTGCAGAAAGTATAGCTGCATACACTTCATAATTCATTCTTCTACTTTTGTCAATATATTATAACTCAGTATAAGGACTCAGTTTCATTGCCAGCCATATATGTCCATGCTATAACAGTGCCTCCATCATGTTTGATAGAGGAAGAATTCAGTGATTATCTTCTTCAATCACCTCTTTTTTGCTGAGATCACCAGAAAATATTTTTTTGACATAAGACCATAATAGTTTTCTCTACACATATAGTTGGGGTCACTATGTCTGGATATATCAGTATGATCATGGAACACCCAGCGTGATGTTTACAGAGCGCTATTTAACAACATAGTTAAGCTTTACACAAACATAAATTTGTTTGGCATATGCTGTCAGGATTTTTTGAATGGCTCTCTTGCTGTATTAAAAAAGGCTGCCAGTATGTTTGTGACTTTGCCAATGACCATTCGCTCTATATGATACTCAGTTTGATGACTTTTACTTTGTCACTCACTAATGAAAGCATTTGCTGTTAGACTTCTTTTAAAGACTTTTGCTAGACCTCATATTGCACAAGAACATTCAACCCATGTAATATCTGTGCATTAATATCCCCAAAATCATTTTTATTTATTGTGTTTCTCACATTTATTTATTACATTTATTTAGAAAATTTTCTGCTGGCATGTTTATTGCCATATGACAACGTTGTGAAAATGTAAAATGTCAAATTCAAATCACTCAATTGTAATGGTGAACCAGCCATGGTCTACTTGAACAGCCATAATTATTAATACACCCAACAAAATCTGACTTCAAGGAAGGCACATGTACAGTAAAAAGCTGTGGAACCCGTTCAATGGAGAAAACATGGTATTCAATTGCATTAAAAGCCAGCTTGACGGGATGTGGAAAGTCCTTTCCTTCCTTTATAAGAGACTCTCCCCACAAAAATAGAGCTGCTCAGAGTTCTTACTCGTTTCCTGATGTAGCTCTTTCTTACTTACAAATCTCATTCCATCTGTATTTGCAATGCAAATTAACACTGTTAATTCTAGGTTATTTTTCAATGCTCTAGGGTAATGGTGTTATGAACTGAAAGCATGCCAGAGCACTTTGACATTAACCACCCCATAAACAAACCAGTAATGTAGCGTGAACAAATTTGGTGCTTTTACACTTCTACAGTTATCAGTACACTTCTCAGTACAGTTCTGAGGTTAAATAATCACCCATGCACTTTGCTGGCCAATTCATCCAGAACAGAGGGAGGTTTATGAAAATGTGAAACCTTAAAAATATAGTTTATGTGACCATAAAACTAATATAATGGCTCTGCCTAATATAATGCCTCACCAATGAGCTCATAACAAGTAACACACTGAAAATGACTTGACTGGGCTGCACATGTGAAAAATATAAGATTTATATTTCAGTATAGCTGATTGTTGTTTTTAATCAGCTCTATTAGTTATTTTATGCTATAATGTAAATGCATACTTAATGTTTGTCATAAGTGGATATTATAATTCCTTCCAGACAATTTTATTTTCTATCATGATCCAGTATCCAGTGTTTTAGTCCCATAGCAAAGGCAATTAAACAAACACAGTAATGACTTACTTTGTGTTGTTCACATTAAAAATGTTTATTGAACATTAGTTTGTTGAACATTTTAAACATAACATGCTTCATCCTGCAAAATATGCTAAATAAAAGGTAGAACTTTATTTTACAGTCCTTATTACTATTGCTTGTTATACATATAACCTATTAATAGATTTCTTTCTGATTTTGAGAATAAAGTCTGTTACAGTAGTAGTTTTATGTTTAGAGTACATGTCTGAATTTTCAAAGTAACTTTACATGCACATTTGAAGTAATTACAATATAAAACAAAAATCAATAAATACATTGTGTACATATGTGCACTGTAAGATAGTATTACCAGAAGGAGCACCACAAAACACTATATTACAGCATAACTGTTCAGTCTACAGCCTACTTCCATCACAACTGGGTTACACTGCACACAATATATGCAATCTGTAGCTGCTGGAATACTTCCCAGACTATATGGTTGCAGATCTACAGCAACCAGACAATTGCGTATAAAACATGAAATATAAAATATTAGATAGAAGACTCAAAGTCAATATAAATTATAGAGAATGGGTACACATCCTACTTGGGAAATATTAGAAATACATTCACACAGATGGCCCAGATGATTGCAGTAGTTATTATTAATGTTAATGTTATTGGTTAATGAAATACTGTACCTTGCTTTATATGTTTGATTGATACTGCCAAAAAAGTAGTGCTGCATGATGTTGTGAACCATAACATGAAACAGACATATGAATGAGTAGTGTTGAAAGAGCAATCAATTTCATTTAATTGTGCATGGAAAGTGTGGTCTGATGATAATGTGATCTCAGAGATAAGGCTACACCACATCTTTGTTGTCAGTTACTAAGTAAAGGCAAATTCCTTTATGCTACAGGGTAATCTAATGTCCTTGCTTTCTATTCCCTTTCTATTCCCTCTCTATTCCCTAATGATTTGGTTTTATGTAAGGTCTGAAATCATTGAATGTCAAAATTAATGACTGAGAAATTATTAATGATAGAAATGCTGAGATGTGTATATGGTTCTTTACAGAAATGTGTACTTGTTTCTTTACAGAAATGTGTACATGGTTCTTTACTGAAAATGATTGTATAGAGCATCAGTACATACTGTTATGAGTTCATAATCTTGAACCCTTTTCACTAAGAGTGCATAGCTACCCTGGCAGCAAGGCTGAGAAAGGTAGTCTCAGTGCAAACTCTCTCTCAATGTAGTTGCCTAATTATTGTCCTTCTGATCACAAATAACTCACTGTCTAAGAAGAGGTGTGGCGGTAAACATTGGTATTTGCTCTTTCATGAAAAGCTTTCTTTATCAAACATTGATGCACATGCCCAAGCAAAAGCATAGACAGGTAAAAGAAGCTTTGTTTGGTTTCCCAAATGTGGCTAAATCGCTCAAGCTTCTTCTCTTTTCTCCTCTTTGGAACATCTGCTCAAACAAGTGTAAAGATTACGTTTTTGAAGCAGCTTTTCCCAAACATTGATTGCACCCTGGCGAAATATTGACTGACCAAAACCCATGTTAATGGTTGTCCCAAAAGAGTATAACAAAATAAGTGTGCAGATAATGTGCTGCTGCAAACCAAAGAATGAAGGCATGAGGATTGAGATAAATTCATTAACCACAACTGAAGACGAGCAAAAGAAGTAAAGGAGAGCCTGTATGATGCCCGTGACGGTCACTCTCATTTGCCTCTGAAGATGAAGAGAGGAGAAAGATCTGCTGCTCTCCTTCATGCTCTTCATGTGTCTCTGCAGGTAGAGAATAGTCGCACAGCTTGATGCCAACATCACACAAAGACTGACTGAGAAATAGCCTAACTCTAGCCGCAGCGTATTAACCAGTAGACTTCTGTTTGAGTTAGTGTTGTTCTGCTTTGTAAGTTCGACAGCAGCATCGTTTGGAGCACAGTTTCCAGACTGTTTAAGGAGAGACACAACAGTTGCTATGAATCCATACAAAAAGAAGATTCTGTCCATGATCAGAGCAGAGTATATGAAGACTCTAATGTTCTTCTTCAACCAGAGGAAGACAGAATGCTGAGCTGGAACGATCTGACAGTAGTAGAACACGTTAAGCCAAAGGGTTGAGGTGATACTGATCCTCATGGTAAACAACATAACCGCCGCTGTAATATCGTAGATTAGTGCATTGAATGATAACATCAGATCAAAGAAGACAGCCAGAAGAGTGAAGACATGAAGTGCGATGTTGCTCCCAACAAGTGATCCCAGTAAAACACTGAGAGGTTGTTTCAGCCGCTCTGTTCCTGGTTGCGGAAAGACCATGCAGAAGATAAAAATGATGTTCAAAAGCATGCTGGGAAGGGAGAGTGTGATGTTCACTGAAGCAAAAACTACATGATTCACTTCAAGGCCATTCCAAGAATAATAGGGAGACATTTTGCTTGCCTTGTCTTTGTGAACTGTAGATGTCCAGAAATCTGCCATGTATCATATATAGGTGAGAAGGTGCGTCCTTCTAAATCTGTCACTCCCTCAGAAAAAAACAGCCAGATAAGTGGGTTAGCAAAAGACGGTAACTTACAGTGACCTACAACAGGCAGTGGATTCCCATTTACTGCTGTTTACTGCAGTACTTCATCTTTACTTTGTTTATGAAGTATTACATTTCTACTACCAATATAAACTGCCCACACTGTAGACAATGAGGCATAGTCCCACTTGTGGGATCTAGGGCTGCCACTGACAACCGTTTTTCTATTGATTAATCTGTTGATTGTTTTGTCAATTAGTTGTTAAATCTAATCTCATCGTGCGAGTACTGCTGTGGTCTGCCTAGAAAAACTTTGCCCTTTTTGTTTTAATGCTAATAATTTCAGGTCCTCTCATACCTTCATTGTTTTGTGTCTTTGGAAACTTTTAACATCTATTTCACAGTCGGGTCGGACTCTGCTGCAGCCCCAGTTGTTTTTTTTTTTTGTTTTTTTTTAACAAAGCCGTTCAGGCTGGAGCCAGAAACAACTGACCTCATGGAGCAGTTACGTAGTGGTAACGAGGAAACTTGAACGGAAGCATTTTAGAGACCTAAAAACTAAAGTAAAAAAATATTATATATTATCATTATAATATTATAATTATAATATAATGTTGAAATGATGCATTGACTTAAAATATTGATTTTGTCGCATTGTCATCGACCACAATGACTAATCGCATGAGAACTGGTGGGATCTTTTTATATCTGAAACTTGCATTGCAGATATTAACTTGCCACTGAAGGTGCCAATGTGCCAAACAGTCAGGTGTATAGCTAAACTTTAGGTCCACAACTAAATGTATTAAAGCTTCTTTAAGGACAGTGATGTAGAGTTGCACCAAACACATGACATAAAGTGTAATTTTCTGGTAGCTGTACCTACAAACTATTGAACATGGCGCTACATCTGTATTTTAAAATTCTATTAATTAATTTAAAAGTTTAAATATAGCAAATTTCAGTTGCTCACACTGCTGAAGGCAACGGACAGCCCTGCCTCAATAATATTTATAGTTTACATTGTATAATTTGATCCTCCTCTTTTAATTCAGTAAATAACTACTCTTGTCAAGTGCCATGGTGACATATAGTCCACGGCAGCTCCATGCTGTATTAACACACATTCAGTGACATGCAAAAAACGTGGGCACACCTGGCCAAAATGTTTTTTCCATTCAAAAGGCTTCTAGTTCTGTGAGATTCCTGGGTCTTCTTGAATGCACTATCCACTGTTTTTCAATGATGTTTAGGTGGGGGACTGGGGTGGGATATCATCCTCCTGCTAAACAAGCCATTCTCTTTTAATCTGCAGCTTTTTAGGAAGGTGTAATGTTTATTTTCATTGCTGCTATTTAGTTTAATCTATTCTCCCTGTGTCACTGGCTGCAACACAAGCCCAAAGCATGATAAATCCATCCTGGCATTAACAGTTGGAGAGGACTTTCATTCAATTCTGCACACTTTTTTCACATGTGTTTCTGCAAACATATAACAAAACCTATTTTAACTTTATCAGTCCACAGGACAGGACTTACCTGGCCTTAGACCTAGCAAGCCACAGCCCTAACAAGCTAATTAAGACTTTTTAGACTTTGTAAGAAAGAAAAAATCTGAACAAAAATAACACACTAGTCTGACATACAATGTAAAACAATAAATAAAACTTTTATCATAAACATAATGCTTTCTAGGGATCAGTACTACTGTAGTATTTACAGTAACAGAAATGTTGACCAGGGTGCCCAAAACTTTGCATTCCACTGTGTCATAGCTATGCAAATGATGTTCAATCTACCATAACCATTTCCTTCTGTATTTACAATGGAAATGATGATGTTGGGAAGCTGTAAAGCTAAACCAAGCAATATACAAAATGAGTTTACAAATCCAGTTAATTTACTATTTAAAGTTCTCCCCTTTTCGTTGCATTTGACCTCTGTTCCTTTTAGTAAGGATATACACTGCACTACCGCTATGTGTCTGTGTGGGTGTTGTGCAGGAGAATAAGACTAAAAGAGCGAATAGATTAAAGATCCGAGAGCCCTGCCTTTCCGGGTGCACTGAGTAACCTTTATTTCCATGTTGCTAAATCATCTGGCAAGAAGGCAAAACTGCAGTAGAGTTTTGGGCCATTAGATGTTAAAGCGTGACATTTCTCTAATGAATCATATACAGTGGCATGCAAACATTTGGACTTCCCTGGTCAACATATTTGGTGCTGTGAATAGTTAAATGAGTAAAAGATTAGTGAGATTTCCAAAAAGCAAATAGATCACACTTTAGACTTAGACCATAGACATAGACCCTTTTGTTTCATTTACAGGTTCTAAATAACAAAAAAGGATAACGCCACAGTCATGGTCAATTATTAATTTTTAATAATTAATTAAAAATTAATAATTAATAATTAATTTTTATCTGAAGCTTTTTGAAAAAGGTGTGATTTGTTTTCTCCAGAACTTTCTGGTAATTAATTGAATCTGCTCTTTTTTTGAACAAAAGTGTTTACTGGACATTTAGCGACAACTCAAAATAACACAAACAAATAAGCTCTGCACTCTTTTTTCTCCAAACATGACTTTGACATTTTGGCTATATGCCTTTGTTCTATTTTGACTTCATCCATCTACAGGACTTTCTAAATGCATCAGGCGTGTTTTTTCATTTGATAATGTTTTAATTGTCAGAGTGCTAGACAGCTGCTTAGATTGTTGGGACACAGTTTGAGGATTCAGAGTCTTTATAAAGCTTTAATATTTGTCTTAACAGAAAATAAAATAATAATAAAATTTTTTGAGAGCTCAATTCTTTCAAGTTGCTCATTTTCATTCTACACACTCTAAAATTGTACAAGTGAATTAATACAGGAAGATGATCCTGCACCTAACACTACACATAGGGCCCAGCCCATATCCTTCCCCCATACTCTAATCACCCACTACATCACAAGCTCTATCAGGTAGGCATCTCCTTTAGTCAGTATTTTTTCTGAATCATCATCGCTCACTCTTAGACAGTGCAGGTGGTGGGAGACAGGAGGATGACAGCCAAGCTGGCATCCATGCTAGAGAACAGCTCCCACCCCATGCATGAGCCTCTGGCAGCACTGGGCAGCTCTTTTGGTGACTGGCTGCTTCACCCCAAGTGTGTGAAGGAGCGGTATCGCAGGTCCTTCCTTCCTGCTGCTGTCAGACTCCACAACCAGCACTCCTCCCAGCGGACCACATACACACACACTTAACTACAATACAATACATGTGCAATTAAGGGTCATTTTGCAATTATCTGTAAATAATATTGTTTTTTCTCTTTACTAGAAGGAATTGTTTATATAGTGATAATTTATCTACGTTTTGCATCTGAGTGTCTTGCTATCCCTTAGCTGGCTCTGACACTGTGAATTTCCCCACTGTGGGACTAATAAAGGATTATCTTATCTTCAAAAATAATACACTGACTTTGCCTAAAATGTTGAAGCAAATGTTTCATCTTTAACTTCAGTACAAGATCATTTTACTTTCTACTTACTGTGTAGAAAGGTGTGAATCTCACTAATATGTGTGAGATTCATCAGATATTAGTGAATCTGTCCTGGACTGAACCGCGTCTGTCTGTTAGAGGTGTAAGAATGAAAGCCCATGAAAACATGAATCATCATTACTGCTTCTTTATTTAAATATGTCTGACTAAAACGCCAGATTTAGGTGACCATCCACAGAGGAGGAAAGAATACTGGTACAGGTAAAAGCATATCTCTGATATTAAAAAGCATTAAGCTGCTGACATATAATACATCTAGTACATCTAGAAATATAGTACATCTAACCACACATGCAGGAGATAACAGGTAGTTGCCTCCAAATTAGGCCACTTTCTTCGCCTTCTGTTTCCTTCTTGCACAAACACCAAACACGCTCACAGTGGAGATGGTACTTCCAAACATGCAACTGAATCGCATGTGTATCTGGAAATGACATTAAGTTAGCGGAATAAATTAAACAACATGGCAACACTTTTCTTTACTTATCACGATTGCAGTGCCATTAACTGCACTGTGTAAAGAAGCAGCACCAAGCGCATTTCTGTTCAGTGAAGGCCCTTAAAGGTGGGGTCATCAATTTCAACTCAGAACATTTAAAACATTTTAGAAAAAAAATATTAGAAACATTTTTTCTAATATTTAATGTTTTGATAGAAAGTTCTCCTCGCATTTCAGCAGCTGTCAATACACTCAGGCATTGTTAATGGTCCAAATAGGAGACAAAAAAGAAATGACAAAAAACAAAAAACCCAAAAACAACAAAACAAGATTCAAGCTATCAGAACAAAAATACAATCTACACGTCTGTCATACAGGTTATGGATCCACAGTGCATAAACTGTAGCTCACAAGCTTAAGGCCAATTTCCATTTTAAATTTTTTTAAATGTCATGGACCAAAAAACCACAAGATCAGTAATAAAAAAAGAAATATTATGACTAACTTAAACCTCACTGTGAACCTCACTGTGTAAACCTCACTGTGGTTTGCTGGAGAAAGCTGGAGGGGGCTCCTTACTAAGGGCATTAAGAATGACACCTTGCTCTACAGCCACCAGACAGGGCTGGGTTTCCTGAAAGCAACTTTGCTTATCGAGTAAGCATCACACAGAACACTCTCTACCTCAGTTAAGGTAGTGAAAATCTCCACATTGCCACTATTTTGCCCAGTACATCCAAAGTAAACAAAACGATCTGTGGACAAGGGTAATGCTAGGTAGCTAGATAGCTTGAGAAAGCTGATGTTAACTAGCCAGTTAGCTGTGGCAGCACACATCCACATGGTTTTGAAGAGAACAATCACAGTCTGTGTTTCAAAACGGCTACTGTCAGCTAAATTCTGACAAAAACAATGACCCCACATTTAAGTGAATGGTAATGACCTGCTCTGTCCTGCTACATCTACTGATAACATGATCTACAGCAATATACCCGTGCTAAGCTCAACGGCTTCCACAGATTTTCTACAGATATTATTCTCCTCTCTCATCTATAGAACATACAAACTTACAAAACTACATGCAAATGCAAACAGAACTGCACACACACATTCACACACACAAGTTTAACAGTCATGCGTACGCAATTTCACAATGTGTAAATGTGCATCATTCCATCCGTATAAATATGTTACATTTATGGCTTATTTCGTTTTCGTTTAAGAGTCGGCAGTGCAACACTGTATTTTATAATTATAATTAATAACTGTGTTTATACTGAGTGTAATTCCCCATTTATCTTGATCATTTCACAGTTCAAGGAAGTGAATACGAAATGGTTTTAAAAAAATTTAAAATGAAAAAACACAAAGAAGTGAACGCAACCACAACCTGAAAAGGCATGCTGAAGGCCTTCAAATCGGCCTGATCGGAACTCTATGGCTTTTCTCCAGTCTGCCTCAGATAATTGTCCTTTCCTGCCAGCTCATTTTCATGCCAGCTCATTTTCACTTCCAAAGGCCTTTTAGTGGTCAGTGTTGTCCAGCTTCGTGGTCAGCATCACATCTCACTATGCACCTGTCACAGCGCTCCCAGCAAGAGGCCCCGTGCCCCAGTCTAAGGCAGTTCTGCTGAGTTGGGGGCTTCAGAAATAGTCCCTCCTTCGCGAGTCATCGCTGATGAATGACGGGTTCCACTGTGCTGGGTAGATGCAGGAGTGGCGTGAACCAGGGAGGCCGGAGAACGGGTAAAGCCCATTCCTCTCCAGGTCAGCGTTCCGCAGAGCCGGCTGTAACCAAAAACAAGGGGAACCAGTATTAACCATGTGAAAAAAATATCCAAATGATTTGAGTATCCAAAGATAGAAAATAATTTTGTTGCCCTGCATAGAATGGGGAAAAACACTGACCTGAAACACTATCTATTAAAAATCTGTTTTTAATATATGTATATTTTCACATTTTTGCCATGTTTAGGGAAAGTAAATGTAGCTAGAACTGTGTTTTCCTCTGTTGTTGCAGTGCTCGAAAAAGTAAAAACTTAATCAAACAGGGTCTCCTTCCAATTGGTCATGCCTGGTACCCCTTCAAAAGGAGGTGACTGGGGGAATCCTTCTGCATGGACAGCTGCATCGTCAGCCTGTCTGTGATTTCACTCTTTCATATGCGTTGTATGAACAAAAGTTTTGGGACACATTACACTGAATATGTAGGCATTAATATGGAGTTGGTCCCCCTTTGCAGCTCTGAAACACTGCAGTTATTGAGTCAGCAGAGCGTCGGAGACATTTCTGCACTTTGCTCCTTAGCACTCGGCGATCCCGCTCTGTAACTTTAAATGTGGTTCCTAAACACTTCCACTTTTAAATAATACCACACACACCCTGGAATTTACTGAATTCAATGAATAATAGGTGTGTCCCAATACTTTTGTCCACATAGTGTATTGTACATTTGTACATTTGGCCATTAGCTTCAATTAAAGGTGAGTTCCAAGTCAACAAGTTTTCACTGCTTTTTAGGTAAATGGAGAACATGTCAAATTGTCTGTGTAAATAATTAAAGTTAAATAAAGTAAAACATGATTAAGCAGATAACTTGAGAACGTACAGAGTAATATATATCAGTCATCTGTAATAGATTCTTTGTGCTGCCATTTTCTTGCATCTCAATCGTCTCCCTGCCCCACTCCATAGACACACGGCTGCTCTTGGGAAACTCAGCATAAGGAGACATCTGAAGGTCCCCACTTTTAAAGATGATTTTATTGATGTCATTCTTGTCTTTCCTGTAATAGAAGGAGAGTGCCATTTGATTTAATGGTCATAAAACCTCAAATTTATCATGTCATTTTAATGAATGTACATTACGAGTAAATGCGTACCTGCAGCAGGTGACTATGAGAGCGATGATGACTATGAGTAGCAGCCCCCCAGCAGCAGGAGATACCACCTTCGCTATTAGCCCATAAACTGTTAAATAAATTAATAAATTAATTTTAAAAAAGCAAGTTGCCTGGAAAAAGCAAGACATTATTGTCTAAATGTAGATTAAAATATACATAAGACATAAAAAAGGCCACTCACAATTATTGCAGTTGAAACCACCAAATCCAAATGTACACCTACAAGATAATACACATTATATAAATCAGTATTTTAGAAAAAACAACATGAAAATTGATGCTAAATTTAGGGAAGCATTGTTTAGTCTTAACACTCACCCCACACACGTTCCATTAACCAGCTCAAAGCCATCACCACAGTCTGAAATATTGGAATATCAGGGAATGACTTAAGTAAGTAAGTAAGTAAAGTAAAAGTCAATTCAGTTTTAAAATCACAATCCAGTTTTTACCTCTGCATGTGGTGTCCTCTGGGTTCTTTTTGAAAAAGCCTTCATTGCACTTGCAGTAAGGAGTCCCATCCTTATCATTGCATTCAGAGGATTGGAAGTCACATCTTTTTTCTTGCTTCTGACACAGACTGTCCTCTAAAAGTAGAACAAGAACTCAAACTGAGACAAGATAAGATAGTCCTTTATTAGTCCCGCAGTGGGGAAATTCCCAAGACATTAAGAAATCAAGCTTATTTTATTCTTCAGAAAACCTTATTGTTTCACCCCACTTACTACATTATAGAGCCTAATTAGAATCTAATATATATATAAATATGTATATAAAATACATATAAATATAATATAAAAATAACAGCATGATTCAAATTTAAGTCTTGGTTTGTTAAAAGGGGAAGGAACATAGAACATACACAAGAGGAAATCCACAAAATCTTAGAGACATGCACAAGTAATGAGCCACAAAAACAATTTCACCACCAGTTTTGAACCAACAGTATAAGATACACTAATGAATGTATAACTACAACTGATTGTTGTATTCTGTACTCAAATCCTGCAAGACACATTTTTCCATTTTAATATCCAGAATGTCAAAGTAAAGACCTTGTGTGAAGGTTGGATCAACAGAAGGGGTAAAAAATTCTAATGTATTTATTCAAAGCTTAAATGTTTGTCTCTCATCCTGTAAAGGTACCTTTTTGGAGAAGCAAGGTTTTCTTCCTATAGTGAAAATATGCTTGGGTACACAAATGTATGGGTTTTCCCCATTTACTCATTATAAGAAAACAAGTCATAATGGGAATAAGCAAATCAGCATAGCAAAAGTGTGAATAAAATCACCCACTGGTTCCCATTAAGAAGTTTCATTTTCTCTGATGCTATGTTAATATTGCCGGAGCCAAGATGACTCAAAGTGAACATGTCATTTTGCAACTTGTAAAGCAAAACAGAAAGTACACACAGGGTAGGGTATAGTGCCGAGAGTGATTATAAGAATGTATGGAAAGAAAACTGTACTTTGATAACTGAGCTGGTAATGAAGCTTGAGGTTGCAGCGTGAGTTTGGCTTGCTGCAGTTTCTCAGAAATGCCTGAATGTTCCTGTCAACCTCATCGCTGGTCACATTCGCAGACATGGAGAACATGTTCGAAATATCCAATCCCTTCGAATTTCTGCACATGAAAACAACAAGGTCAAAGGCGCTGTCTGATAATCAACACAAAACAAACATACCATGCATCAGTAGTTTTTTTCTGTAAACCAGCTTAAAACAGGAATTGTGCAGGAGCTATCAAAACACCTGTTCTGTTTCTAGACCGCTAATCAGTTCCAAATGTCAAATTCCTTTAAAATTAATTGAAAAACATTTTTGTCGGGCGTTTAATATTACTGAGCTAAAATGTCACATTTGATCAAATAAAATATTAACTCACCGCAGGATAGATCGTCTATAACCATGCAAAACAGAGAGGGAGGCATTGAGCTGGAAAAACACAAAATGAGGAATAACTAGGTGAGGTGAGGAATGACTAAATCACACTACCATTCAAAAGTTTGGAATCAATGCTCTCAATAATATGAAGTGCTAGTACTGTGAGCTTTTAAAGGTTTCAAATAATTAGGAGAATGATCTGTAAAAATTAATTGTAGATGTTTAAAACTTTGTACAGCAGCAAGTTATAATAACAGAGAATGATTAATATAGCAAATCATTCCACATGTTTGAATGGTCCACTAAAAGTCCATTAAAACTTTTGAAATAAACAATTCAGTTTAATTCAATAAAACGTTGATTATACCTAAGAAAGTCAAAGAAATTTTAGAAAGTGAAGTGATGTTACTAGATGCAGTATGTTTCATTGAATGAGATGACGGAGAACATTGCACCTCTAATACATTTAGTGCAAAGGGTAATTAATGGACTCAATACTGCCATGACTGACCGGTTCAGCACAGCTTTCTATAAAATGATCAGAGATCATTTTATAATCAATCAGGTTTTACATGGTGTTTTAATACATACCAGCTGTAGGATCTCCTTGTGGAGATCATGAGGTATTGCTGAGGTGCTACTAAGGTGCAGAGAGCTGTTCACACTGAACTTGCCTAGGAACGTCTTTGCTGTGGGGAAGGATCAGACATATTTTTTGAGATCCAAAAGACAATAAGATGAAAAAATCTTATAAGTCATTCTGACATCTAAGGTGGAAGGTTTACTGTTCTGCCAGTGTTACAATAGGAGGTCTGCATTGGCTTGATTTTTTGTATAGTTTAAAATGTAACCTTATAATTAAAGGACAAATCAATTTAGTGCAATTAAGTCATGTCTAGTGTAGTTTATGTTGCTTCATTATGCACATGTATCGTGTTCCAAAAGACGATTAGCGAATAGCCAATAGTAATAATCTAACCTCCCAAGCCCGCTTCTCTAAGCTACCACCAAGGAAAAGCACCCTCCCACCCACCCACTGTAACCTGCCACCTGTTGGTTGTCTGCCTGCTTTGACTGTGGTGCTGCAAAACTAATCCCACCCACCAACTGCTGCACCGATCATGTGGGACTGTATTTAAACCTGCCTTGTGCCGACCTCTATTTGACAACCTACCTTGAGTGCAGCTGCGGCCATCCTCCATGTCATAGCCCAGAGGACACTTACAGCTGAAAGAACCATTAGTGTTCACACACTCTGAATCCTCAGGGCACGGGCTGCTCACACATTCGTTCACATCTGCACAACAGAGACACGTCGCCATTATTCTTTTTTTCTTTAAGCAGAAAAAACACAAACATTTCTTGCTCCTGGGTTCCCCCTACAGTTGGGAAGTGGAATTTGTGCCTTGAGCCAAAATGACTAAAAATGGACCCCTGAGATATACAGAACAGACACTGAAAGTGAAAGAAGTTTTGGGCTGTTGAAGTAGAGTAATATTACAGGATTTTACACAAATATTACACAGTGGTAGGCATGGGTGTTGTCCTGCCCGCTCCACCAAAGTGACACAGTGCAGTTAGCTATTCTTCCTTTTAAAGATCAGTGGAGCATCTTGATGTTTTTGAAACTATTATTATTATTATCATTATTATGTAAGGTCAAAATGCTACCTAATGTCATTTTAAATACACAATGTCAAATGTGTGTTTAAGAGCAGATGTGTTCCTTGCTGAGCTTCTCACCCTCAGTGCAGGTGGCTCCTGTCCATGCGGGCAGACACTCACACTTGTAGCCACCCTCAGAAGTCTGCACACCCCTGCCTCCATTCGCACAAAAGAGACCTGAAAAAAGAGATCACAGGACTCAGTATGAGACACCCTTATACTGCTAGTAAGGTGTGAGTTACCTCAGTGCTGAGTAGGGAGCATCATTAAGACAGTAAAATGAACATTAAACAAGCAGTGTAATAGTTCAGGATATTAGCATTACAGTGAGTTTGGGAAGGCAGAGCAGTACTTCACACTGACATACAACACAGTTTAAAGAACCAACATAATGTTGTAAACATTTTATATTATTTCAGCTTAACCAGAAAACATGTACCTGGCATACTTTCACATAATTTCTAACAAATCAAAAAACACTCCTGCAGTTTGGAATCAACTGTGGGATTAGTAATGGGTTGTTTATATGAGGGTCTGACTGAGATCTGAGCAATTATATTGTGTTTAAAAATCTGATAAACTAAAACCTTTATAAAATAGAAATCCAAAATATCAATATGGAGCTACATCTAATGTTCTTAGTTAACAGTGCTTTACTAACATATATGATTATCGTTTCTCATATCATATTGTCATAAACTCAAACAGCAGAAATACAGTCTGAAATAATGTCCATTTATTATTATTGTCACTTTTGTAATTTACCTTTTTTGTTTTCATAAAAAAAAAACATGCTTACAGTTACATTTTTAACATAATAACTGTAACTCTACAACTATCAGTAATATAAGCGGAACAGTAGAAAACATTTATTGGGTTCCCTAGTGGCCAATCCAAGCACCCCCCAAAAAATTGGTATGGGCCATGTTGTTGGTACAGTACGTATTTGCATGTTATCATAAATTAACCAATGCCAATAAAACTTAAAAGTTGTCAATATATTGGTTGGGTTCTATTGTAAACACAACTTACACAATGTCCATTTAAATATGAAATATCTGGTAAAATACCAGAAACTACTAAAATGCGTCCTAGACAGTACCCAAATCCTCTTAGTCAATTACGGACCCCCACATCAAAATGTGTATCTATTTCCAGATATTTTGTGTTCTTTTTCTCAAAAAAACGACATTATTGTTCGAACATTAGTTTAAAATCCTTGAATTTGTTATTGATGCAAAATATTTGTTTGGTAAATCAAAACTGGTTACTGGTTACAAACAAAAATCATGTTGACAGAATCTGTGAAAGCCGTGAACCATTACACCTCTAAGATCTGATGGCTATCAACATGTATCTGCTACCAAAATATTTAGAAAATGTAAAAAACTGAAACTTTTGGTTGTGGTGGTGTAGTTGTTTAAGACAATAATTAATATGTGGTTGATTCAAGACCTTTACACACCAGGAGTTGGGGTGGACATCACAGGAATCTGCGTGGTTGTGGCTGCCACCTGTGTAAGGTCTCGGTCAGTGCTCTTTCCTGTGGTCACAACTGCAGAGCTTGTGGTAGGGGCACTCTTACTGTAGGACGCAGTTGTGTGTCTGCTGTGTGCAGTGGTGTTTCCTGGTGTAGCAGTGCTGGTCTCAAGGTGCAGCGTGCTTACATCAGTAGAAATATCTCCAGGTTGGGATGAACTGGGAGACTGGGGGGGCATTGCTGTTCCAGTGGTGAGAGGGAGCTGTTCTGTGGTGGGTGTGGTTAGCATCTGAGTGGTCTCTATGGTTGAGTGTGTCATGTGGGGTGTATGTGTGTTAGCAGCAGTGCTGGGTTGGAGCTGATGTGTTGTAGGTGGAGCTGAAGTGCTGGTGCTAGTGCTTGCCAGGGTGGTAGGAAGGATAGTGCTGGCTATAGTGCTAGCAACAGTGCTAGCCACGTATGTGTCCTCCTCAGTATGCTGCGGCCGCTGGGTTACTGGTCCCGCAGCTGTAGTCAGCACTTCTGTAGTTTCTGGTGGATGACTGGTTGGGGGGATGAAAGGTGGCTGCCCTGAGAGGAACTTGGAGAGGGAATCATCCATAATGGTCAAAGAGGGGGGTGCAGTGGTCAGGGCTGGAATAGTGGTTTCATCCATATAGGTTTGAGGCCCCTCTGGCTTCTTGCCTTCTTCTGTATAGACAGGCCTTGTAGAAGTCTCAGTGGTCATAGTTTCGCTGTCCTGGTGCGACATATTTGTGTGACTATCTTCTGGGGACACGGGTGGAGTGACGGAGGGTTCAGAAGCGCTGCTTTCTGTATAGGATGTCCCACTGGTGGAAGAATCTGCTGCAGTGTCTGTCTCACTCTCAGAGCTACTGACCACAGTGAAAGGCAGAGTAGAGTTACTGTTGCTGTCGGTGCCATCAGAAGTTGCCTCAAAGCTTGACCCTGTGACGCTGGGCTGTCCCATATGAGACTGGGTGCTTTGAGAGTCATCGGGCACAGACTCAGACGCAGTCTCTTGGGAAGCATTTGTGGTCAGATGATTTTGAGATGTTGCCCTGGTATGATCACCTTCAGTGGACAAGGCATCCTCAGTGTAGTTCCTACCTACAGTGGTCTCTGTCCTCGACTCTCTTGATGTAGTGGTAAGCGGAACCACTTCAGAAGAGCTAGACTCCTCCGTGTACGAAGACGTGCTGTTTGATATGATGGACAGCAGAGTGCGCTCTCCAGCACGGCTGATTGTGGTGGATACGTAGGTGCTGTCAGTATGTGAAACCGACTCTGTCGTGTCTGTGATGTCCTTTTCTGTGACAAATTTTTCTGTGATGTCCTTTTCTGTGGCGAATTTTTCTGTGATGTCCTTTTCTGTGGCGAATTTTTCTGTGACGAATTTTTCTGTGACATCCTTTTCTGTGACGAATTTTTCTGTGACGTCCTTTTCTGTGACGTCCTTTTCTGTGACGTCCTTTTCTGTGACGTCCTTTTCTGTGAGGTTCGTCACAGTGAGGTTCGTCACAGTGAGGTCTCTTTCAGTCCTTGTCTCAGTTGCAGGCTGCCGCTCTGTTGCTAAACCCAGATAGGCATCGGTTATGTTGGCTACTGTAGACGGATCTACCCACTCGGTGACCATGGTAGTGCTGAGTTCGGTGCCGGAGCTCAGCAGCTCGGTGGACACTTCTGGACCACTGTGAGATGTCCAACTTTCCGTGTCCGTAGAGAAAGAGTTCTGATCAGTGGCTGTGGAAAAGCAAAGCATAGATACTTCAAAAACAAGTTCTGAAAGGCCTTTAAAGAAGTATCAAAATATATAACCATTATCTGTTAGTTCTTTATAGATCATCTACAGACGTTTCAACTGTAAACTACCTAGGCCCTGTTTCCCATTTTAGTGTTTAGATTATCTTAACTGGTGGAGAAAGTGTTATGTGTTAGGATGAAGTTTCAGTTTGAGTTTTATTCAACTTGAAGTTGCAAATTTAGTGTGAATGTCAGTTAAAGACACGATAGGCATCTGCAGGGAACTCTTCAAATAAAGTGTTACCATAAACGTCTGAAAGCATGTGGTCTTCCTAGTCCCTTCATTCCATTTCAATTGTAATAAAAAGCTTGTCTAGTCTAGGTCCACCTTCTGAAGGCGACCATTAAGACATTTGTGCCAAACAGCCAATCAGAAAATTCCATAGGGTCACTTACTCCATACAATTGACTCATTAGTTCATTTCCCTGCATAATGCATGGCGTGCCACTAGGGTGTGTCTTTCACAGCCAGGCACTTTGAGAATCTCAGGAACCATTACAGAAGATGTTTTCAGAAGTGACTGCGGATGTAATGATTTTGGGTGGAGAACAATTGGCAGCCAAACCCGTCTAAGCTAACAAAAGCCTGAGCCCTAAAAATGGCGGTGACCCGACCCTTTGGGAATAGCTGTTTCCTTCCTTGCGCTGACCCAGCAAAGTCCATGATACAATAATGTCACTCTCTACACGGAGTTCATACACTGTTAACAACATTATTAACAAGCACAAAGTCTAGAGAGAGAGCACATCACACATATCTACAATATACAAACATCACTTAAACAGCAAAATGCTCACTATTCCAAGCATTTGGAGAGGTTTTTTTTTAATTCGCAAAAGTCCCAACTTTACATAACTTCAAGGCTAATACATAAATACAAAAATTAACAACATATCACTGTCACACAAAAATCTAGTATCTCCAAAATAGCAACTTTACTGAGGAAGGAAAACAACTTTCTAACTTTTAATCAACTTTTAGTCAAAGTGAAAAAACTTATAATCCAGAGTCATCCATTCATCATGAAATTGTGACTTTTTTAGCTACTAAAAGTACAACAGAAATGAAGGATTTGCATGTCCGCAACGATACAAGTTCCCATGATGTACAAAATCCACTTAGGCCAAGTCTGAAACCTTGACTTTCTCATGTGAACCCTCTTCCTCTAAAACATTTCTGAACAAGCCATGGACGTGAAGCGTTATATACGATGTGTAGCCAGTTTGTGCATTCTAATCCAGGCCAGACTGGAACACAGGCACAAGCCAAATGTAACATGGTCACACAGCTGCTGCAGTTTCAGTATGTTCTTGGCCAGCTAAACTTAGTTCATCATTTCATGTTAATCTTTATATGGGTATTTCAAATAGGTTTAGATGGCTAAATTAAATATTTCCTGTGTAATAAAATAACCTGTATTAAATTGAACCAATGAATCATTACAAACCGCACAGCAATGCCAATGAATGTTCTGCTTGGTTCCAGAGCGGGCTTCAGGCAGAAGCTCTGAACTGGCTGTGTTTAAAGGAGATATAAACTATTGTTGGCTCTGAATAACGTGCAGCTTTGTCAAACCATATGTCCCAGAATAGTGTGCATCTCTAACAGCTGAATCTGTATTCCTAATGTCATACACAGTTGAATCTGCATCATGATACATAAGCAAGCTAAACATTACAGACCTAAGCAGGTTCACAACAGGTAGAGATGCAGTCATTCTGCAGAGGTGATGCGACAGACTGACTAACCACCTGGAAGTCAAATCATCTTCTGATAGAGCTTCCTTTATTCTTTAATTTCCTAATTAAGATTAGTTTAGGATTAAGAGAAAGATAAGCTGAGATGTAAATTTGCTTCAGATTTATTTGAATCTGTTTCACTAAACTTAAAAGTTCTTGAAAGCTTCTGCTTCTGGAACTCTCCAAATACAGCATTATCATCAAAACCTGAATGCAGGCTAGTACCTACAGTCCATCTTGAGTGCTGTAATAAACATGTCTAGTGCACATCAACTACCTGAACTACACTATAAAGACAAATCAGTCAGAGCATCCCTTGGGGTCCCTTGGTCCCTCAGCTGATTAGTTGCAGAGGGCCTCATTCGTTCATTTCCCTAGTTAGATGTTAGAAATCCCAATTTCTACAATTTATAAAATGTTTATAAATCAGTATAGGACCATGATTCCCATTGTGGGAAAACAATTTTTATTATTATTATTATTATGGTTGTTGTTGTTATTAATTATTATTAATATTATGACACAAAATATCTAAGTATTGCACACATTCAAAGCATCCTAAAACCATTCTTTACTAATGACGCAAGAACGCAAACGTTTGAGTTTCAGTTTGAGTAAACTGAGTTTGAGTATCTAAACAAAAACTGCAGTTCTATCCTTAGTACATACAGCATCTATCATCCTAGGAATATAAGTATGTCAAACTAGGCCTTTCTCTCGTTTAGGAGTAAAATAAAATGACAACCATAAAATGAATATTATCAAACAGAATAGGAGGTAAAGCTCAATGTCCAAATGGTACCCAGAAAAAACTGATTCCCTTCCTGACATATACTGTTCTTAACTAGTCTGGAACTAGTCATTACCTACCTCTGTACACTTATACTGAAAACAGCCTGAGGTCTCAACAGACTGATCCCATAGACGTAGTGTTTAACAAGGGCCCAATGGCCACTGTTGGCTACTAATGCCCTAAGTGGTAAACACACAGTAAGAGCTCTGAATGCCAACCAACAGAGTTGCAGTGTGCAGCAGTATTTACATACTTAGCATAGTGGTTCATAACTAATCATTAGTGTGTTTAAACTGTTCAACTGCAGTTACTGCAACCCAGTAGAGGAAAGATACTGTGCCTATCCATATCATTATCCTGCTGCTTATTTACTTATTTAATCATTACTATTGGCTCATTATGATGATGCTATTTTCTTATTACCTTGTTCACTGTAGTGAGATGTGTTAGAACTATTTTGAATATCTACTTAATGAACAATATTTAATAAACATAATTAGATACCACACAATACCACCTACATATTAATAGTATGTTAATATTGTTGTTTATTTACTTACTGAATGATTACTATTGGCTATATTATTATGATGCTATGTAGTTATTACCGTGTTCACTGCAGAGGGGGTGTGTTATAACAGCTTTGAATGTCTACTTAATTAACAATATTTAATAAACATAATTAGATACCACACACTACCACCTAAACATGAATAGTTGTTTTATTAATATTGATTATTTACTTGAATGATTACTATTGGCTATATTATTATGATGCTATTTTGTTATTACCTTCTTCACTGTAGTGGGGGGGTGGTGGTGGTGAATGTCTACTCAATTAACAATTTCTAATAAAAATAATTAGATACCACACAATACCACCTACATATTAATATTATTGTAGTTTATTTATTTGTTAAATGATTATTCTTGGTATCTACTAATAATAATTATGGTAAAAACATATTTATATTTATAAATACTACCCTACAGTCACAGTGCAGCAGTGTATAGGTACAGTGTGTATAGTTAGTACAGTACAGTACAGTCCAGTCCAGGCCCACAGTAAACTGCCCCTCATCAGTTTCTCCTCCAGCAGGGATGCAAACCTGCCTGAGCGACCCTTCACTTACCAGTCCTGGCTCCCCTCTCCCCAAACCCAGGGTGGGTATCCGTGAACTCTGCTGTAGAAAAGTGTCCGAGGCTCGGAGCAGTGGACTCTTCTGGGGAGGTCGTCAGACTCCTCAGCAAACCAGTGGTTCCTTCCGAGCCAGTCGAGTCCGAGAGAGTGAAATAGGCTCCCTCCGTGAGCGAGCTATCTGTGCTCGGCGAGAAACTTCCAGCAGCCGCTGCTTTCAGGAGAGTCAGGATGAGCAGGGCAAGCACACGGCCAGGGCGCCGCGCCGCACGCGCTTCCATGATAAAAGCCACCGCGAACTTCGTGATGTAAATAAGACGGAAAAGCGGTCCGGGCCACCATTGGAAAACTGGATCCCTCAACAAGATCCTCACTCGCTAAACTCCCCGGAGAGTTCCTGGAGCTTCATTTTCCTCAGTGTGCGGGTTTTTTATTTCACGGCGCCCTCCATGAGGCACAAGCTGAAGACCACTGTGACTCCGCTCCTCGTCAGGCCACACCCCCTCCCTTAACATAGACCCCGCCCATCACCACAAACGCCACGCCCCTCTCTGGCTAGGTTTCAGTCTTAATGGACAAGCGTTTAGCAGTAATCTGTGCAAGGTGGTCTGTAATGTGTCCGGAAATATCCGGACACCCCTTCTAATTAGGAAACTCAGCTAAGTTCAGCATGACCAAATAAGCTCCATCCTGAACCTTTAGGATGAGCTGGAGTGGCGTGATCTAGGGCTAATCATCCAGACCTCACTAAAGTTCTAGTGGCTGAATGCAATCATATCCTCACAGTCCAATATTTAGTATAAAGACTTGGCAAATGAGTAGAGGCTGGTACTGAAGCAAAGGGAGGACACAGGTCCTATAAGTACCCTATAATTACCTGTAATTATAATTTCAGAAAAAAACAAAAACAAGTTTTGGCTTCGTTAATGTACAAAAGCAGGACTTCTTACTAAAGATGGACATTTTCATTAAAAATCCCAAAACATTTGGATATTTTTCTTATTAAACGTTTAACCTTTGAAGCAAGATAACTAAGAAACCCCTCTTTATCCAATTACACAGCAACAATGTATAGCAGTTGTACTTATAAATAAAGAAAGCAGCTTATAAATGTATCTTGATGCTCCAGTAGTGACATTTAATATGAAGAATGGCGTCTGTCATTGTTACTGTGGACTCAGCTCATCGCTAACTGCACTATGTAACTCTGGTGAAGCAGACAGGACAACACTATAAGTCATATTTGTGTAAAGTCCTGACATGCATGTGTACAGCATGTCCTTTAGGGGTGTCTCAATGCACAATTACACTTCCCCACTGTAGGATCAGGATATGCGAATTATCATATACTGCAGCTTTAACAGAATTAGATTTGTGTAATTTAATGGTTAAATTAAAGCATTTCATTACTAAATTAAAGCACATTTCAAAATAAGCATGCTCCAAAAGGCATGAATGTTATGGTGGACTACAGCTGAGCTGTGTGGACTAGAGCGGTACACAATTGTAAAAAGTCAATCATTTTTTTAGTATTGCAATTTTGCAACAATATTCTTTGAAGCCTCCCATACTGTATACTGTAACATTGTGTAAATAAAATGTTTTGCACAAATATTTGGTGAATGAGGTTCAGACAGTAATAATAAGTGATTGTATTTTTAGACACAGAATTGGTTGGTATTGTGATACTACACTTGGTACTGATTTACGCTAAGCTTAGCAACATCCTTTGTTCTTCACACAGACCACAAGACGCTTGAGAAGGAGAAGAGTTGGCCTGCAGGAATGTCCAGTTTGGTTAATTATAGACTATTCGTTTTAACACACAGGCCATACAAGAGCAAACATGAGGTATACATGTTATCTTTACTTCTTACTTAATTCACAAACACTATATAAGACCCCCCACAAACACACACTGTAACATACAGTCTGTAAAAGATTGCACACACTGTTGCAATGATGATGATGATGATGTACACAGCATTTCTATTGCACTTTCTGTAGACTGAGACACATTTATACCAAACTGTCTCATACTTCATATTTCCATGGAGATTACACATTACAATACAGCAAAAGAACAACAGCAAAAACAAACACATCAAAGTCCAATTGTGCTCTTAAAGAGAAATTCCAGATGTTTTCCTCAATAAGGATCATCCAGTCATTTAGACGTAAAGAAAGTCAATCAGAGTCATTTCCTACGTTTTGAGGAAAGTTACCACCTCAGAATTTTCAGAACAGCGGATAGGAAACAGATGTCCGAAAAGTTTGATGTCTTCAAAAGGCTACTTCACAGAAAACTAGTACTTTAGGTTATGGATAGGTGTCTGAGACATTGTTCTGAGATTAGCGTTTGGCCTCAATTGTATTTTTAAAGGATGAGGAGATGCATGCAGGGTGCTGTAAGGTAAATTAGTCCACCCCAAAAACACTCACCACTATTTCAGCATTTGTCAGCATTACATAACGAGCATAGAAAACACAGGGAAAAATGTAGATTTACTAAATACAATGATGTTGTAGACCATGATCTCTATGGTTGTAGACCATGATCTCGGTCAGGACCTCGGTTTTCCATGACCACCTCTGTGAAGAAATTCTGAATCTGTATGTTTTGCAGTGCACCTTTCAAATCCAACAACTTTGAATGACGTTGTTTATCTCAGAGATTATATTATGCAGTAATTTAGTAAAAAAAAATTAATATATAATATATATATATATAATTTTTTTTAATTATATTGTTTAATTGTTTAAGAATTAAATGCATAAGCTCTGTCTACTAGAACATGGCTACTAATCTGGCATTAGATCAGATGTACATGTTTTCAAAATAGATCCTATAGGAGTTTCCAATACCAGCTGATGAATAGATTTAATATAGATTTAATATAGATTTATTAAGCTCTCCTGCTTGAGAACCCTAATGAATTGCACTTAATTGACAAGGCTGAGGTAGGAGAGACGAGGCCCATTAGCGGAGTTCAGGATGCACCATCTTATCCGCAGTGGTGATAATGGAGGAGTGGTGGTAACGGTCCCGGAAGGCAAAGTCTGCGTTTTCCTCCGTCAACTGCTTGGTTTCCATGCCAACTTCTGACAAAGACGGTGTCACCACAATCTGGCCCTGAAGCTCGTGTTTTTGCCTTTAAGGGTCAGAGAGATCAGTGGCATCATGGTTAGAACTGGACATTAACTTATGGTCTCAACAAGTACACAGTCTCTCAGACAAATACTCTCTCAGTGTCCAGAAAGGACAAATCATTTGTCCATGGTTCTCCCACTCTGTGAAAGGTTTAATCCACTCATTCTGATCTGCAGAATTTGGCAAAGGAGGTTTCCCACCGAGCCAAGCCAAAGGATAAATCCATCAATCAAACAGCAGACACTTTAAGAGCTTCCTGAAGAACAAAAGGGAATCAAACATCTTACATAACCTTTTCATCATACTCTACCTGCCCAAGTTGCTCACAAAGCTCTTTATCCATTGGAAAAAGCTGAAGCGGGCCGCTGCACCTGTCAGAAGAACAAAATGTACAATAACCATCTTCCAGGGAAAAGGGCGAACCTAAAATGTGTACAGGGACCTTTGTAACGGCAAGTGATTTTCCTTAATATTACAAGGATGAATACGAGAAATATAATGGCACATTGACTTTATAGCATTTTCTGTTTCCAGATCATTACTCTGGTGAGAATAAATAATGGGTCAGTATACTGCACTGGAGTCTAATTGATAAAGATACAAATCACATTAAATCAAATTTATTTTTATGGGGCTTTTTACAACTAAGTTTGTAAAGCAGCTTTACAGAAATCTTTACAGAAATCTTTACAGAAAGTAAGACAAACATTACAACAAAACATTAATCAACATTAAAATCATCAACATAAAACCCCTGGTGAGCAAAGCCAACAGTAGCAAGGAAAAACTCCCTCAAAGCTGGAGGAAGAAACCTTGGGACAATAGGGGTCAAAACATGCCACCACATACCACTGTTATGCTTAGGTGTACTGATATAGTCAAAGCAGTGGTGGTATGAATAATGAAAGTAATGATCATGGTTAACGGCAATATTCATAATAGGAATATGAGTATGTATAATCTAGGAAGGTGCATATTCACACCCAATTTAATCATGAAGCCAGCAAAAACATTCAAATCAGTACCTAAAAAAGTACAATATCTGATGGTAGGGCAATTAGACAGTCAATTAGAGTGGGCTATTGATTAGACTGAACTGGGACAGCAGTGATGCCAGTACTCAGTAATTGGTTTCCTCAACCACCTGAGGAAGATCCTTGCTTTTTACTTTTCCTTGATTTTTACTTTAAACATCCAAATTGCTTGCAGTTTCTTTCCCCATAGATATCTATTGAATCTTCATGGTTGTATATTCATAATAATTCATAAAAGACAGATGAAACACATAAAAGCAAAAGCAAAACAAAAAATGCCTTTAGCTCTGTTTGTATAGGTTAGTTAAGTAGGTAAGTGCACACAGAAACATCAAAACAAGCCAAACTTCTGTTCAGCCAATTGCCACAGTGTGTGAACATTATAAAAGTGGCAATAAATACATGGCCCACAAATACCAAACATGTCACTATGTGCATCCTTCCATCCAAAGAACTAGAATATACAGGAAAATCATTTTTTTGCTTTCCAAAATGTCTACCATACAAAAACACTCTTATGGCTTTGATTCTAATTATATTTGCCCCAGCTACTTTATTCTACAAACGACTTAGTAGTAGTACAACCCAGAAGTGAACTCTGGTAACTCCTGGCTCTCCCATAGTATAGCAGAGAGGAGTCAGATGAAGGGCTACTGCACTGTGAGGAGATTAGATATCACACAATTCCAGAATCCACCATCAAATGCTTCCAAAAAATCCCACACAACAGCTGCACAACAGGCCGAGCCCTGACCAGGACCAAACACTAAGAGTCTGCTTTTAACAATCATGTCTGCAGTACAAGTATCCATACAAGTATTTTTACAGTAATTGTGAAATAACTGAACACACATTTAAACAGCTATACATAGTAAAAGAAAGCTGTTTGTAGTGATTGAGGTTGCTTATCAGTTTTTCAAAACCATGTAATTCAACAAATCTCAGACAATTACCTGTTGGCAAACCAGGGCTTGCTTTTCCAATGTAGAGGAAAAGGAGGAGGGCAACACTAATATTCACCAAGGCATACACCCACTGGATGACAAACATTATCACAAGGGAGCACAGAGCCTGCAACGGATTAAAGTTAAAGGCAGGTATAAACACGTGTTGAGAATAAAGCAAAAAGATATGGTTATGAAGTTAATCAAACATAAATTATTTTTTAACAAATCCCAATGCAAAGTTACTCATCTTTCAGAACAGGAAAAATATCTGCATGTGCAAAAGTTTGGGCATCTTACAGAGTCAGGAATTACGAACACTTCTTCTAGCAGAAATCACAGCTTTCAAATGCTTGTCGCAGCTAAAAGTCATTCAAGGATTTTTTTTCCTACTCTACAATCTGATCTATTGCCAGGTTGCTGGCATGCAGAGCTTGGTTAGGATCTATCGACGGACTGTAAGACTGTAAGAACCATTCCATAAGCTTCCGTTAGTTTCTTCAGGTAGTCCATGGTGGGTTCTGGGGTATGTTTTTGGTCAGTATCCTGTTGTAAAAGCCTCCCTCTATCAGCTTTAGCCTTTTAACAAATGGTTAATGGATCCATACTTCCGCCTTGTACAATACTGCCAATGCCACTGTCTGTAGCGCAACCCTAAAAGGTAATTTACCCACTCCCACTGATTCATAGTAGGTAAGGTGTTCTTTTCATGAAATTAATTTCCTTTTTTATTTTTTTGCAAATGTACCATTGCTGATTAGGGGAACATTTATATTTTCACTTCATCAGTTTACAGCACTTCTTTTCAAAAACTAATCTGGCTTGTCCAGATGTTCTGTAACAAACTGTAAGTTTTGTGATGAGGTCACACAAGTTTCGCTCCTATGCCTCTTTCATGTTTAAGCAAACAATGCTGCACAGTAGAAGAGCACACCACATTCCACATTCGAGTTTTCTTGGTCTTCCAGATGTCCAAATGTGGACCTCCACAGTTCCCCGCAACTGCCATTTTCTTATTCTGCACTGTCAAAACTTGTTGAAAATGCTTGACTGTCTTCTTATAGCCTGGCATCAGTTATTTTTGTTTTTTGATTTTTAAACTTTCCTAAAAAATTTCCTAAAGGAGCCCATGTTTGATGAGAAAGTGATTTGAACAGAGAAATGAAAAGGCCTGGGCATTTGATTCAGCTGACAGTTCCTAATTACAGTCGGTGACATACATCAGGTCTCCTTTCCTAATCAAGGTATAAGCTTTTGCAATGGTTAGGTAACTTCTGCACAAGCCTCTGTATTAGGATTTGTTGAAAATGTCTACAGATACTGTGTTTACTATTTTAACTACTTTACTAATTAAATAGTAATCATAATACAAAAAATAACACTATATTCTCAACTACTTTACTATGTATGCACTTACACCAATTAGTGCAACCCAGTGGTTGCAAAACCTGGCATAGAATGAATTTGGGATGGGTCGTATTTCTGATCCCTCCAGCTTTGGTTGTGAATCTGTAAAGAGATTGAACATTTGCAAAACATAGAGCTTGACTACTATGTATACATTTTTCTTGATTCAATGAACAGAACACTCACCGTTCTTCTCTGTTAACTCCCTAGGTAGCTGATCCAGTTCAATAGGGTCGTGAGTAGGAAGGAACCGTTTCCTCTCCCCTCCTGACTCAGACTCCATAAGCCCTATCTGGCTGCTGGTCTCATCATCTAGGCCAATGCTTTGTTCGAGCTGCTTCTCATCCTTTTCCTTCTCTAAAGGACTATTGCTGTTTAGGTCCAACCCAAAACTGCTGCTTAATGTTTCTTTAGCAGGAACTTTTGCCTTCCTGCCCCAGGCCTTGGCTGCAGGACTGGGGGCTTTCTCTTCCTCTGTGCTGTCTGCATTGGGCAGTGGAAATATCTGGTTCATGTCTTTCGTGAACTCAAGCAACGTGCCATTACTGGGGTTTCTCATGGCACCATTGCTGCCATAACACGGGTGACTACTCATCACTAGCGGCTTCCTAGAACCGGGTCTTTCAAGCAGAGGCCTTCTCTCCTTAGCTTGTAGCTCGTAGCTTTTTGCCACACAGAAGTAAGAATAGTCAATGATGCTGTAGGTTAGCATGAAGTTGATCGTGACGATGGGAGCCAGGATGTTGACCTGACCGATGAAGATGAAGGCCATGGAGATCAAGCTGGTCAGACAGATAGCTGCCACTGGAGTCTTATTGGGTCCCTTCTGTTGACGTTGGAGAATGTGGATAGAAGGCATATGTCAAACTAAACCATCTGTATAAACTAGGAAAACAATGGAGCAATTACAGTTACGGCTGTCACAAGACAGTAAGTATGGTAAACTCTACAGTGAAGCTTGTATAGGTCATTGTAGTGACACTTTTACAAAAACAACTGAAAATATAAATAAAAAGTCATTTTATTGCATCATGAACTTGTTTGCTTTAAAGCTATTCATAGACCAGACTAGTAAATATGTAATAATCCTGCTTTAAATATTTAGATTCAGAATATCAAGCATTAGCCATAAAATGAAAACCGCCTGCCTTATATTGTGAAGGTCCTCTTTATGCTGCCAAAACAGTTCTGACTCAAAGCATGGACTCCACCAGACATGGTGCCCTAGCGCCTGCTACCCTGTCACCACTTCAACAGCCCATCCTTTGTCCACTTTTGGTAGGTCCTAACCACTATATACTGGGATCATCCCACAAGACGTGCTGTTTTGGAGATGCACAGACCGAAGTCATTGGGTCTTGTTAAAGCTGCTCAGATTCTTGCTGATTTTTTCCTGCTTCCAACACATCAACTTCAAGAATTGACTGTTCACTTGCTGCCAAATATACCAGGAACCATTCTATTGACATAATCAGTGTTATGCCCATCATGTGAGTTTTAATGTTATGGCTGATTGGTGTATTGGCCTTACATTTGGTGGAACGTGCAAACATGGAACAACAAAACAACAAAGGATCGTTTGGCAGCCTATTTCACATGCATTGTGACATTAGTGACTTTAAAAATAAGGTTATCAATGGATAAAGATGTGTCTGAGGACAGTACACCAGAGGATCTTAGTCTGACCCTAAACTGTGGTATCAAACCTTGGCCTGCCTGCAATACAAACCTGAATCTTTAAATACATTTTAGCTTACAATTATTTAACCAACAGGCATGAAAACATCTTCTGAGGCATGATATTTAAATACTGTACAAATCACATCAACAAAATAGGAATGGACAGAGCAATTAAACACTGCAAGTCTTTTCATTTCCTTTCCACACCCTCCCTCAGTTATCATTCTTCCAATCTGTGGATGTTGTGTAATCACAGAGTGCAAGCATCCAACTAAAACATCCCAGTAAAAAACATCTCCCTTGAACTCTGACACAAAACAGCCTCTCCTAAAGCCACTCATTTTCCACAATCTTTCTCTCACTCTCTCTTCATCCTTCACCCTCCACTGTAAGTCACTGTGATCCAGGTTGAGCTAGTGCAATTGCTGCCGTGCCTGCACTCCTGGTACTGCCTGGCCAGGAGCCAGGCCAACCTGGGCTGGCCCTGGCTTTGCTTCCTGCATTTGTTCTGGGGCTTTGATTCAGGGCAAGATGTCTCGGGCCGGCTTTCAGTCTACACAGAGGGTCCAGATCGAGCTGGGGCCGAGGGGAAGGGTGTGCAACGTTTTTCAAAGCCACAATTGTACAACACTGGGCCCTTCATGCTTTTTGGAGGGCATTCTGGTGCTCTATAATTAGGAACTCCTCCGTTGTCATGGGTATTATCAGTTCTGCCTCCCCGGACACACTGAAGGGTGGCACTAATTAAGCATGAGGAGCAAATGGTTCATTATGTTCCATGAAATTAACACAAAAGAGCTTTATAAATAAGGACTTGATTTGTAAAGTAAACATGTTATTTACTCCACTTGGTGTGACCTTGGTGGTGTTGTTTGAAACCTGCATGAACTTGAATATACTAAGGCAAGTACTACCTCATTTATTTATTTCCACACAAACTACAGTGTACTCTAATTATGTATTTCATAAAAATTCCAGCTTCTGAGCTCATAAAATGCTTGCCTTGCCAATACTGTGCAAAGTATGGGTACCCACCCCTTGTCCCAGGAAAGCAAAAACTGGGATAACCCTCTCCTGGGCGATGCACTGCAGAACCCTGGGGGCCCCATAGAGGCCACCCATGCAAGAGGCCAGGGAGGAGACATAAAGGCCCAGCAGGAACAGGAAACCCACCAAGGAGACCTGGGAAAAAAAACAAACACAGAGGGGAAGAGAGTGCACTCGACTCCACCCAGTCCAACTATGTTCAGCCAGAGGGTAAAAATAAAAATAAAAAAGCTTTCACTGAGTTCAAAGTAAATTAAAGAAAACATAAAACAATGGTCACTGACTTAATCCAAGTATTCCTAAATTGATCTGCCATAAAAATAAAAGCAGTTTTAACTCTTATGTGGAAAGTATAAGAGTGTCTTTTAGCCTTGTTAGCAAAGACTTTACTGACAATCAACAATATGTTTGGAAATGTTCACCTCAGCATAAGTCTCTACTTTGCATTAAATAAAATAACATTAAATAAAATTAAAGCAGCATTATGCAGTATTTTACCTGAAAATATAATCTTCAAAATCAGTCATATTTGTATCAAAACCTGTAGTAGGTAATACTCTACCGCCTCAATCCACGTGATTCGTTCTTCAGATGCCAGTTCTGTATTTCTCAGCTTGTACAGAAATGCATGTATAATGCACAGCCATGATGGGGCACTCACTGAATTATTTGTACAGTTTTGACATGATGCTGCTTTAACTTTTCTAAATGTAGTGTTTTCAATGTCCAGCAAAAATGCCTTTTATAGGTTCTCTAAGGACACTCTGGGTGATGTTTAAACATCCCATTAAGGCGGTTCTATTCACAAGGTTTTAACCTAATTGTGCTCACCCGGCAGAGACTGTGTTATGTAGAGAAAATAAAAAGGGACAGAATTCCCCTTTAAGTCAGTGTGTATATCTGATATCACAGTACAGAAAGTCCTGCTGTCTAAGCTTGTGTTATGCGAGAAGCTACAGCAGGGTGTTCACCCCAGCGCAGTAGCCTCCACCATAGAGCAGCTGTGTGAGGCCTATGGAGGTCACACCCAAGATGGACCTATTCTCATTTAGTAGTCTCATACCAGCTGTTCTCATGGCATCTGCAGCACATGCAGCATGAACTCAGACACCCTTCTGAGTTAGACTTATCCTGCACTGTAGGCTGAAGCATATAATTATATATGCACGTGATTGTAGTTTGTGAATTACTGTCCATTACTGTACAGTCGGTAAATAACTGGAAAATTACATTTATGTTGATCTGACTCCATAGTCTATCATATTGTGTTTGAAATTAAAACATAGATTATGAGATTAATGGGAATATCTGTTCTAATCTGAGTGTACTATTATGGATGAATTATGTAAGATTCACTATACTCACTATACATACCTCTACATACTCTTTATATTATACACACACAACTTCAGGATGCAGTAAGTATTTAGACAATTAAATATCTGAGTATATTATATACAGTACTGTGCAGAGGTTTTTGGCATTTCTCTCAGCAATAAGGGAGCTTTTGCTTATAAAACTATATATTATGAGAATACAATCAAGTAAATAAAAATACAGTAACAAGTAACAAGATTTTCTCGTTTTGAAGAAAGTAATTGATAACTTGAGACAGTTTAAAGAACAAAGCTTGGTTCTAGATTTCTCCTTGACATCTCCAGTCAGCTTCAATTCTATCACCAGCTCACTTCATTTAACATCATTAAGCCCTGATTTATCAAACCAGGTGTTGGATGACAACTATAAATAAAACTAGACTACCAGCAGGAGAGCTTTGGAGATGTGATCACAGTGATATAAAACCACTACTTTCTGTATAAATATATATGTGTTTATTCTAATATTACTGTTTTACTGAGTAAATAAACACTTACAGCCCAGATAAGGAGCTTTTAATTTCTGATTCTCACAGGTTTCTAAAATGTTGCACAATGCAGTATATTATCATGTTTAGAAAGCAGAAATGTGATAACTGTCTAAAATTCTGTCTGTCTAAAACTTCCCTGGTGATGCTCTTGTAGGCCGGTAATTCAGTCTTTTTTTATTTGTAGCATTTATTTTTGCATGCAGTCTGTTTATCAGTGAGTGAAATTCAATTTGTTTGCTAGTACGTTCATCACTGTGTTCATGTTCCCCCACAATGTACTAATTAATTGATTTGACACACCTGATGTTTTGGCTATATCTAACTAATTTGTCTCTGACTTTTCAGTTGCATGATGACCTTCTTTAGTAGTACTGACAATTCCTCACTACTCATACAAAGAAAACAGCAAGAGGCTGCAGATACAAATAGTGCATCTAGAATAAAATCTAGATCTTTTCTTACATCAGTTGTGTAACAACTGAAAAAACTGTCGTCATTGGGTTAACCATCTTCCCGCATTGTTAAAGGTACAATGTCCTAGAATTAGGACCAATATTCTGCACTTTAAAGTTCATATTTCATCTCACATTAAGTAAGCTACAAATATAAACCATTATTCAGACTCCATCACATACCTACAGTACAGTGCTTCTCAATCGCAGTTCTGGGACACTGTGAAACATGGACTTGTTTTCCTCTGCTTCAAAACACATGACTCAGCATTATATGTTGGGTTGAAGAGCAGGGGAAACCCCAAAAATATGCAGTGCATGCGCTGGTCCACCACCTGGAAGCTGTGTAATTCAATGGCCTCCAATAATTCTGTGGGCTGTTCAAATACTGCGGAGTGACCTCACAAGTGACCCTAGACCCTTTGAAGCTGTGGATATCGGCATGTTACCTTTTCCGCTATCAAGAAATCATAGCGCAGAGCATCTCTGGTGCAGATGGCTCCCAGCAAGAATACAAAGACGAGATACAGGAACCACCTGCAAAAAATGTACAACAGTACAACTTCAACCAGGGTTCTGCACACTGCAAATATGTCTCAAAAGCTGCTTAATAAAACACATTAACTGGTCTGTGCACCATGTATGGTGTATGGTTTATATTTATCCATGATCTTAGCATACAAGTGCTTTGTCTATATGTTCATACTGTATTATCCTTTTAAAGGCAAAAGAAAGAACTTTTATTTTTTACATTTTACATTTCCTATTAATAATACTGATACATAAACAATTCTGTCTTATTTGGTAACAGTTTAGCATATGTTCACACAAGGGGCAGTGGTGGCTTAGCGGTTAGAGCGCCGGGATATCGATAACAGGGTTGTGGGTTTGATTCCCGGGCTTGGCAAGCTGCCACTGTTGGGCACCCTTGACCAAGACCCTTTACCCTCTCTGCTCCCCGGGCGCTGGAGTTGGCTGCCCACCGCTCTGGGTGTGTGTGTGCTCACTGCCCCTAGTTCACTAGTGTGTGTGTTCACTACCACAGATGGGTTAAATGCGGAGGACACATTTCACTGTACAGTGACAAATACGTGCACCTTTACCTTTTTATTTTAGGCCTGAATAACTGATAACTGAGTGTAAATGACTTAACTGTAGGCCTACGTACAAAGTTTGAGGTATCAAACATGAAAATGATCTTCTGTGTATAGTTTAATGGGAAATGTGAGAAGAGAAATGTCTTTACATTCACAAGCAAACACGTGAGTAGTGTAATGTTAATCAAATGCAGTCTTTCATGGTTTGGCACTTGTAGTTTGAAGAGGTCTGGTACATACGAGGTGAAGATTGCTGCCAGGGTCCCCACGGGGATGTTATGATCTGGCTTCTGAAGGTCTGAGCTCATATTGAACCCTGCCATCACACCTACACACCACATACACACAAACACAGGTCAAACAATGCCTAAGACAGGGATTTCTCTAGAATTTCTGCCAAAGGGTCAATGTCTGTGGTGGTCTGAAGGCTAAAAAGACAAAATAAATATTTAAATAAAGAAGGTAAGCAGCTACCAACTCTAGTTTAAGATTAAAATGTGAAGGAAAATAAGAACAAACTGTAATATACAGAATTAAAACTGTATATAACAGTTTTAATTCTGGGGGGGGGCAAATTTAAAATGTCCTCAAGGGTCAACTATGGTTTAAGACATTGCAGGGGGAATATGACAAATAGTGAAAACCATCATTCTAAATTCTATAAAATCTCTATAGTCAGTGTTTTTACCTCTAAATGAGAATAACTGGTTATTATTTGGGTTGGTGTATGGTGACTTTGCTAAGAAGACATGAATGTGCAGACAGCAGAGGAAACCAGAAACTGCAGCTATTTCCTGTGTAAGATGACAGAATCAGTCCCCCCATGTGCATGAAGTTGTTTTCACAAAGATATAAAAGGCAAACACTGACCTGAGATCAGCAATCACATTTCGAAAAGTTTGACACATTTGGTCTGCCATAACTGTCAGTGGCTGAACATCTTAACTCAATTATTAGTCCAGACCTTGTATGTATCATACAAAGTATGCAGAATAATAATCTTTCCACCATCTTGTGAAAATGTTTGTATTACAGCTCTTCTGAGAAATTAGGTCATACTTAAGACCTTCTGATATCAACAAAGTCTTGGTTAATATGCTGTCCCTGCGGTGTAACTTCATTAATTGCATTACTGTGTGAAACACGGTCACCTGTGGCAGCTGGAAAGAAAACCCCAAACACGGTGAAGAAAGTCTCCCCAGCAGTGTAGTCTGGCAGGGTGTTCTTTCCCAAGACCTCTTCAGAATAGCCAATGAAACCATGCTCTGAAAATACACAGTCAGACCTGAACAATGCCAACGTTAACCATCATCACTAATATTTATAATAATTACATCCTGAAACATTATTGAGTGGTGCATGGCAAAAGTCTGGGCTATTGTACAAAAACAGTTAACAATGGTGTTTATGTCTGAAAGACATGCTCGGATACATGTACAGTCACAGAAAAACACTGGTAGTCAAAAAGAACTGCTCAAATATTGGTGTTTTAGTAATGTTAAATGACCTGTATTCCTCTGGTCTTGATGATTCTCACATCTCTTTAAAATATTTCCATAACAGTTTCTTAAAATGATCCAAATGAACTGCTTCCCAAATTCTCCATTCTTCACTGCTGTCCATACTGGTTGGATTTTCCACCCACGACAGCTCTACAACTTCTCAAAGACATTTCAATCTGGTGATGTATGTTGGCATCACCTGAACTTCTTACACCTCAACCCAATCTGGCATCTTGCACTGTCTTGTTGGTATTTTGAGTCGGAAGGGGCTGTTGCTGAATCTCAGTGTATGCTAATTCTGGTTGACTGCTAATGCATATCTGTTTTGGGACAATAAGGCCACGCTAGTTCTCTCTTACTGTATTCTACAGTTGAAAGTATAATGTTTTGCACATCAGAACCTCCATCAGCAGAAAATGTCTTTACTTCAATCTACAGTAACCAAGCAAAACGCTGTGTGTGATAATACATACTGAGGCTACAATAGCTACAACTGCATCACACATTAGTAAGAGTGAGGCTTCCCTGGGGCTCTACAGAACCTGGCGTATACTTCTCTGACTATGGTGTGAAATATGTCTGGCCAGCTGGAGCTGCACTCTTCTGACCACATGGGCAGGGCCCTGCATGTCTGTGTCTGTGGCTGACCATTCGAAGGCCTTATGTAAGTATCCGGGGGGTTGTGTGTGTGTGTGTGTGTGCGGTGGGGTTGTGGGGGGATGTAGAGGCCACTGCCAAGATGTGTGCAAGAACAGGGCTAGGCCCAACAGTTAGAAACAGACGCCAAGTTCAATAGGTCTGTACTGCGGACATGATAGAGTGAACACTGGACTGAAGTCTGGGCGTGTTCACAGACAAACAAAACCGGCCATGAACACACACTAGAGGAACATTTGCACCAACAGCGGTAAGAGATACTGTATCATTATTGTGGCTAGTGGATCACACTATACTGGTGCATTCACAGTGGCACTATGAAACCTATAAAAACATCCAGCACTAAAATTGTGTGTCATGGTCATGGGATAAGTCAGACTGCATGTAATTTGGGAGATATGGCATTTAACATAATCTCATAATCCTAAATTTGCATGATATAATACAAACATATAATAAACATATAGCCAGAAGTAGTGTCACATTTGAAGGTACTAGCAGTACAAATTATTATTTTTTAACACATTATTATTATTAATTATTATTTTTTGCCCTAAATCCAGTTAAGCTGGACTACTTATGCTCTTTTTGTAATGAAACATGCAGTTAGTCAGTGTTGCTGAAGCACTGTATATGCATAGAAAATATATTATGCAAACAAATAATCAAATCACAATAAAGATAAATATCTTAGCTTTTTTTGTCCTAGATTATACACTGATCAGCCACAACATTAGTATCACTGACAGGTGAAGTGAAAAACATATCCCAGCCCTTGACAGTGGCAACAAAATATATTAGGCAGCAAGTGAACAGCCTTTTAGTTCTTACAGATGATGTAATATAAAATAAATAAAATGGGCAAGCACAAGGATCTGAGACACTTTGACAAGGCCTAGACTGTGAAGGCTAGACGACTGGGTCAGATCATGTCCAATATGTCAGGCAGGTCAGGTTTCTCTGGTACCAGGTTTCTCTGGTATGCAGTGGTTGGTACCTACCAAAAGTTCTCCGAAAAATGGACAACTGGTGAACTGGTGGTGAACATGGGCACCTAAGGCTCACTGATGTGATCTATAGAGGCCCCACCGCTCAACTTTCAGAACTTTTCAAAAGGATCTGCTGCTAGCCTCTTAGTGCCACATACAACAGGATGCCTTCAGAGGTTTTGTGGAGGTCATGATGCAAATGGTCAGATTTGCTATTTCTACTTAATATTAGAAAGGTGGTACTAAAATTATGGCTCATCTGTTTAGAATCATATCAACTACAAGCTGGCAGGATCATATGAAAATTTCTATAGAATGAAGCTTTAAATGTGTAAAAATGGATTATAGGGTAAAGTCAGTGGTTATACCAACAACTCGAAGAGCAGTTTTTTGAATGTTAACATGGTTCTTGTTGTATAAAAGGTATCTGTATTGTATATAAGATATATTGTTGTATATAAGATCTATATAGCTCTATATTGCGTCAAAAAAATAATTTTGCTGTTGTTTCATGGAAGCTTTCTGGTATCTAAACCATTTTTAGCTAAGAGCTGTCATCAGTTTGTGTAAAAGCAAATGTGGGGAGAACTGCATGACACAGAAGATGACCTTGAAGTTGCTGAAATGGAACAGAACAGTTTACGTTAACACGTTGAATCTTGAGAATCTTCACCTGTGTAGATTATGTACTCACGCACAGTGAGTGCGAGAGAGAGCTTGGCTATGCACGAGCATGAACCATTTCCCTCTCGGTTATCTTGTGATGGGAAAGAATGCATTCTCTTGAATTAATGACATGTTTTTCCAAAAGGAAGTCACCACCCTTTCAGAAGCCCTGCCTGTTCCTAGCCTTCCAAGTCACAGCTCTAAGTAGGAGGGAGAGAGAAAAAGAAAGCGACAGGAAAAAAGAGAGAGAGGGAATAAACTAGAGGAAGACATATATTTCATGATCCAGCACCGTGCTTGTGGTCACGGTACTTCTGCACTCTTTATGCTGCAGAACCGCTTACAACCAGTGCTTGCAAATATGAAAACAAAACTGCATTCTTGGGCTCTGTTTCTCTGAAGTCCACATTTTTCCAAACACTATCAACAGTGACTAGCATGATGTTGCGCAGCAGCTGTAGAGCAAGAAAATACCAAAGAAAAAAAGCTGATAAATACAAAGACGTGTCTGTTTTTACTACAACAATCAGGCCAAAGAGTCACTAACAAGAGCAAATGCCATCATCCTAATATTTCTGGCAGGCACCAAACTAATTATAGCTGTGACAACTGACACAGTGCTAAACCAAATGACATACAAAACATAGAAATAATCTAAAATGCATAAAATATATGTTGTTTATGTGATACTTTGAGTTAATGTGTAGAAAGGTATTTGTTTGCTTAAGCTACACCTACAGATCTTCCCCTGTACAAGCACTATTTTGGCGATGCATTATTTTGTGTGGACAGTGACAATATATTTGCATGTATTGCTATATATATTTAAACAATCACAAGCCGAATATAGCAATAATGTCATATATATATATATTATATATATGACCATCAATATAAAGATCCATAAAGGGGCCCTAGAAAGTCAAACTGCATTTACCTTGGCATATTCAATCATGAGAGCCGAGCACCGATCATCATGTCTTCTCTTTATCATCCACTACCTCAAACAAACTGGTCTACCTCACCTGACTTCCAAACAGGAGCTAAACACACATTAGATGGGAAAACACTGTTTTTGCCAGTAAGACTCAAGAAAGCCAAACCCAGCAAAGCAAGCACACGCTAGGCTAAAAGCTAATCAGTAACAATCTCTTTAGCTTGTCAACAGCACATCGCGCTGGAAGGACACAATGAGAACAACACCATTCATTGAGACACTGGTGCTGTAAACCAGCCAAAAAAATCATAGCATATTTTCTTCCCCCCCACATGTCCTCCATGATAAGTCAATGGGTTTCAAACTGAGGCAAGATAACAGGGTTGTACATTAGCTTGCAAAACTGCATCTGGGCATTTTCTCCCCAAACCAAAGTCACTTACTATTTCAATATATCAAATAACAACTTAACAAATATTCAGTAAATGCAATGTCATCTTGTAGCAGTATTATAATGCATTACTGAAAATAGTGATTTGTCCACAGTGTACACACAATATGTCCATATGTTTGTGGACACGCCTTCTAATGAATTCATTTAGCCACTTTAAGTTGCATTCACTGCCGACACAGATGTGCAAATGCACAAACACAGCTTTTCTAGTCACAAAAACTTAAATGTGCATTTGTTCCATTATGTATAGTATCATACTGTAAATACAAGAACTGCATAAATTAAGTTCTTAATGGAGAGATCAAACACTAAAAACAACAGATTCAACACCGTGGTTATGACATGACATATTGTATATACTGTAGCACATTCCCATTCAGTTAAGAGTTAAGAGTAGATATGTGAACATAACCTCTCTGACAACTTCTGAGGGTACACTGAGTCTCTCTGGTTATTTATAGCGAGCACACTTCTCATCTGAAGTGATGTGAAGGCTTCAAGCAAAGGGCTCTGATCTACTTCCTGCCTGTTCTTTTGTCCTAGGCCAAATATGTGGGTGAGTCCAGTTAACACCCTAAACCCAAAACCATGAGCGCATACAAGTTTCCTGTCTGGGGGTGGGTGCAAGATAGTGTCTTACATGTCCTACTGCAGAACTGAACAACACATTGGACAGGAATGGTTGTCAGTCTAAAAAATGACTGATTTATGATATAAAACTTTTTTAGAGAAAAAAACTTTTTAAGTCGGAGTGTTTCATTGGGGTCGAGAATAGGTTCACTGATTGTACTGCAGGAGATCCAGGGATAGGAATAACAGAATAAAAAGTAAAGAAATAAAGAAGAAAGGACCAAATTCACTACGTCAAAAATAAATCAATAAATAAATGAATCACACTGAACAGGATAGAGAGTGTGAGTGTGTATTATCCCCCCTCCCAAACTGGCCTCTAGAACAAATGTGCGCTCACTGCATTGGTATGAAATAGAGAGGAAATCTCAAGAGGATATCGCTCAAAACTTCCTCATGTTTTCCAGCCATTACATTTAAAGTATGACCCAGCACACGTGTGGCTGTAAGAGGATACGTGCAGGTAGCAGTATGAGCAGTTTACAGAGGGTCTCTCTCCGCTCATACGCTTTTAACAGACTGAAGATTCATGTGCACGGCTGTAGGGCCACCCAGCACGTCAGAGTGCTTTAGGCTCTCTGTAGGCGTATCAGAGGAGGTCACTCTGCTGATGTGTTCGTGCCGGCAGGCGGGCCTTGACTGCCTGATTAGCAGCGTTATCGAATTGTAAACACATCTGTGTGGCAGCCCCCTTTTTCCTGCCACAGGCAGGTAAGCCGCCCATGTGGCGCCCGCCGAGGGCCATGGAACCCACTGGCGGTGGGCCAGCTGTGATATCACTCAGCTACCACAAGGCCTAATTGGAAAAACCTGGACAAACCAGGAACTTCCATTTCCCATACCAACCCAAACTACGAACTTGGGCCCAATCCCAGCTTTTAAAGGAGTTAAGCAGACGTGTGGGACACGCGCATGTGGGCACCAGCAGCAACAGTAGCCAGGGGTATAACGTTTCACATTTGTCGGATTTCAGCACTACTTTAAAGAGAGAGAGAGAGAAAGAGAGCAGGAGAGAAAGAAACAGTAAGATAAAGGGTTCTTTGAGCGATGTTCTAGAAGAACCACTTTGAGATGCCTATGGCTGCCATGTTTGTAAAAGACATCTGTGAGTGTGAAGAACCTTGTAAAGGTGTAAAGACCCTCCCACTGAGGTCAAAGTTCTTTACCAATTCACAGGTCAGACATTCACATCTCTTTTACAAACATGGTTCCTCTGGGAACTAAAAGGGGTTCTTCTATTGTATCCCTCAAAGAACCCTTTCTAGAACCTTCATTTTTATACAAGATTATTGCAATGATGTCATGTCACTAAAGCACATCTTGAATCTAGAGACAGAAAGAATTAGAGGGAGAGAGAGGAAGAAAGAGGAAGGAAGCAAAAGAAAGAATGTAAGTAAGACAGAAAGAGAGAAGGAGAGAGCGAGAGTAAGAGAAAGTGACAGAGTAAGAGACACAAGAGACAGGAAAGAGAGAGACCGAAACAGTCAGATATAAACAGAGGCAGAGTGAGAAAGTGCAAGAGACATAGAGCGAAAGGGTGAGTGGATGAAAGAGCTAGAGCAAAAGAAAGAGAGCGCGCGAGTAAGTGAGTGAGTGAGGCAGAGGGAATCATCTTTATGGAAGTCTTTTCTCTACTCCGGACAGGAAGCCAGTAATCAGGAGAACAGGAAGCATTGGGATGGACTTCCTGAAGGGCCAGTGTGAAAGTACATACTGGCCCCGTCCTTTAGAGTTCAGCCCCTTCCTTCAACACACAACAGCACATAAGACTTCTGAGTAAACAGCACACAGGACACAGGCTGGCCTTTCAACTGTAAAGCCGCTCCCTTCGCTTGCCAGTATACAGTGCTCAGAACTCTTCTTTCTGATCACTATTAAAACCTGTGACTCTGACTTTCACCCGTCTATTTACAAATAATTACAAATATTACTGGATTCAAATAATGTCTTTCACAGGGTAGAACCACAACTCATGGTATCTGAATCATCTGACTAACTCCAAGTAAAACCCACATTTGAGTGTGTCCATGTCTGCAGCTCACTTAAGGTACTTTCAGATGACTTCGTTTCTTTAATAAAGGCGTATGATTTTAGCAGAGATAAGATATATGACAAGCCATGAAACTAGGGCTCCACGATATTGAAAAAAACACTGATACTGCTATATTTAGTAATATTAAAAAACACAGGGATTTTCATCTGATTTCTCCTGAAGACAATGATCCAGCAGATCATGACATTAAATGATGAACACTGTGTATCAATAATTGGAGTAAAATAATTGACATTGAGCAGATAGAATCATGGAAGATGAAAACAGCTCTACTGTATGTAGTATGGAAGTTGAAGCATGACGTATTTGGTTTCTTTTGCCTTACATGATGTTGCACACCCTGCCTTGGGACTATTGAGCATGCACACTGTGATGGGGATGCTGAAACAATATATTCTTTGAACATATTCTTGTGTGTCTAAACATGATTGGCCAATAAATCTGATTCTGATTGTGCAGCTCTACAGAAAATGTACTGTAATTAATAAAAAACTCCCAATGATAACTATGAGGCAAACAATTTACATACTGTAATGTCGGCCCAATGAGACCCAGACACTACATATCATCACATGAGATGTAAAATATAACTTTGCATTATATTGTAAAAAATAATTACTGCAATTTCTAGTATTTGAACAGTGACCTTTTTTCTTTTTTAGTTCAGTGGTCTACTGGATATGAAAGAAAACAATAAAACAATTATTTAATTATGCCAAGGCAAATACAGTTTAACATTTCAGGGCACTTTTAAAAGCACAGTAACAAAAGCAGCCTGTTTGACAAGACGTATTGGGACACCTGTTCATTCATTGTTTCTTCTAAAAGCAATGGTTAAAAAAAAAGAGCTTATCCTGCTTTTGTTGGAGTAACTGTCTCCACTGTCCAGGGAAGAATTTTGAAGCAGTGCTTCAGCTGTGAGGATTTATTTGCATTCAGCAACAAGAGCATTACTGAGGTCAGGATATTGGAAGAACACCACCCCACCACATCCCCAACTCAAAAGTATTGGATGGAGCACCATCATTCCAGAGAACACAGTTCCACTGATCCACAGCTCAATGCTGTGAATTTCCCAACTGGGGGACTAAAAAAGGATTATCTTATTTTAAAGTCCTCTAGCCCACACCTGGTATTAGACATGGTGCCAACAGGTTCATGTTTACCTACTCTAGAGAGTCCTATTCTTTTGGCAATACATCTCTACAGGGACTAGGCGAGCTGTGTGTGTGTGTGTGTGTGTGTGTGTGTGTGTGTGTGTGTGTGTGTGTGTGTGTGTGTGTGTGTGTGTGCAGCTGTGTGGGTGTCAGCAATGGGTGCAACTTAAAGTGCATGCATGCGTGCATACATTAGAAGGAGTGTCCACAAACATTTGGACATATAAAGTATAACACATTTATTCTGACTTTACTGGCATGGACACGATTTTGGTTCTTCTAGAAATCAACCTGTTGTCCAATTACTTATGGTCTACTAAATGGGAGGACCATGGATAAAAAGGGTTGCCTTTAGTACACAGCTCACCTGATATGTAGGGCATACTGCACTTCATGGTCATAGTCTTTGTTTCATTTAAATATATAGTGTGCAAGAGAACCCAAGCCAATACAACACGAATTCTGTAAGTGTGCAGATACCTATGGATTGCTCTGTGGTATTGAGCCACACATTTCTGAATAACTCTGGATGACTAAAGTTAAAAAGACAGGTTTGTTCTAACAATCCAACACTGCCATCTACTGGAGAACTGAGAGAAAGACTGCAGAGCTCAGATAATTGAGATATAAAAGTATGTAGATTTAGAGAAAACCACAGGAAGAAGGGAGAATGATCACAAACCTGGATCCAGATGGCTAAACGTTCCAATAATAAAGTCCAGAGTGGACACCGCCAGAATGGCCAGCAGGATCAGCTGCAGCCGGATGATCCACTTCACACCAGCCAGGTTGATCCCCAGCAGGGCCAGCAGGACAGCCACGGAGATCCCTCTGACAGCCCACACGCTCTGCACGGTCAGCACTTCAGCTATGGACTCAGCGAAGCCTGTGATATACATGGCTCCAGCCACACACTGAGGGTAGTGAGTGTAGAGAAAGTTCATGCTGTGGTAACTGCAGAGCTTTTGGTTTACGGTGGATGACGAAAGCGTGATAATCTTCTCACCTGACCAAACACATAGAGGAGTCCAACAGTGCCTCCAACTCTTCCTCCGAGAACTGTGGAGATCATGGAATAAACTCCCCCACTGCCAACACTGCAGCGCTCACACACTCCAATACCTGACATCACTGTCACCAGGGCAACTTGCACAACCAGTGACACCAGCAGCATGCCCAGCAACACCCCAGTGTTCCCCTAAAAACAAACAAAAAAAATAATAAGCAGGGGCAGTGGTGCAAGCTGCCACTGTTGGGCCCTTGAGCGAGGTCATTCACCATCAATGCCCCCGGGCGCCGCAGCAAAGGCTGCCCACCGCTCCGGGCATGCATGCTCACTGTCACGCATGCTCACTGTCACGGTGTGCGTTTTAAATTCCATAGGTGTCCAACACAAACAGTGAGTAAAACCATGTCTTGTCTTGTCATGTTTGTTTAGGCCTTTATGTGAGTGTGACTGACCTTTTAAAGGTCCAAGAGCCTTCACTTAATGTAAAGTTTTTTACCAATTGAAAGGTTCTTCACACTCCACATTCACCCTATGGCACTGCTCAAAGACTCACCTGAAGCACATTATTTAGAAAAGGACCTGACAAGGGTAATTTGCCTATTTTACTAGGCACATGTAGAAGACTGAACAACTACCCAAGTACATTTTGGTGATTAATTACTAATAAAATAGTTTAAAAGGGGTTCCAGTTAAAGCACTTAATGCATCCATAGGAAATTCGGAAACCTTTGCAGAAGTCAGTACCAGTACTGATCCTGATTTATAACCAGTAATTTAATGTAGAAATTGAGACTACATTTACCTGAATTTAAATATAGCAAATATAGCATGAACTTCTGCAGGGTTTACACATATAGCAAAATGAATAAAATGCAGATTTTTTTAGCAAAGTAGCCATGATTTGCCTAAACATTCCCAAAGTACAATAAACACATCTTTAACAATAATTTTTAAATGTTACAAATGATTTTTGTAAGCCATTATCTGCAGATCTAATTCCAGTATTATTGTGCAACTCTTTAATGAATGGGTTGTCTCTTACTACAAGCCAACCGGTGCGAAGAAAGAGCACTACTCCGAAAATGTTGATCATGCATGTTGTGAAGACGCCATCCCAGGTGCCAAAGAGTACAGGCTCCCACACAAACAGCTTCACCTTCCACCATGGCTGGGCAGGCATCTGAGAGCCCTGCATGAAAACACAGAGACAAAGACACTAAACATAGTAGATATTAAAGCAGCATTATGCAAGAATTGGTATTACGTGCTCCAGGGCTCCTCTTAGTCAGAAAGGGGAATTCACGCCCTTACAGGACATGCTTTACACATGCATTAGTTGACAATCCGATATATATATAGCCCTCACTGAAACTGAAAGAAGCATGTGGACTGAGGCAGTCAAGTAATCGTACATGATTTTACATAAATGTGACTCATATTATGCTGCGTTACGCAGTTCCCACGAGTGGTGTTCTGCCCACTTTACCAGTGTTACATAGTGCAGTTAACAGCACGCTGAGCCCAGAGTAGCAACGACAGAGATGCTATTCTCCCTATTACAGTCATAATTAGCCCCATTAAATGCACACTGTTTAATGTATAAGATAAGAAAAGTGACCTGGGCATTTTCGTGGAATAACTCTTGAACGTGGGTGCTCATGTTGCCTCCTGTCCAAGACCTTAGCCGTGTAGCATTGTTCTCATGAGATACTGTGGGGGGTCCAGGTGGGATGCCAGAGTGTTGCATCTGTGTCTAAAGAGAAAGTGAACTTGAAGTGGTCAGTATATTCACCTGCTGACAGGAAAGACAATCACATTTTATTTGCATAGTGCTTTTAACAACACACATTGTCCCAAAGCAGCATTAATTCATATTCATTTGTAGGTCTACTAGTAATACCCCAAAAAACCTTTTCCCCCAATTTACCACTATTGTACCACTATCAACTTTACATAAAAAGTGGTCCAATCCTACTGACTTTGGTTTAGAGATCTGTCTATTCAAACATGGAACTGTGTGTAGTGCAAAACTGTCTCTCGATTAATGTGCCCTGCCCTCCCCCCCCAATATATATAACACTACTTTATATTCTATACAATACTATTTTTACTAACAAAATAGCTTACTTGTAACATACTATTGCATTTGTATTAAACCCCCCCCCCCTCGCTAATAATTATGTTATTTATTTATTTTTTCATTTTTTTTCAACCTCATTGTGGTGCGTCAAAGTGTTTGTTATGTTTGGAAAACAATGAAAGTATATCCTCCACCCCCCAAAAACACTTAACACTTAAAGTGATTCTGTATACATGTCCACTCAGGCTACATTTGGATCTGTAGTATTCATACCTGTATAAGTACAGATTTCCACATCTCTCTTAGCTCCCTCAGCTCTTTATTACTTTTAATAATTTGTAAACTTATTATTATTTATTCTATTTATGGTTTAGTGTACTTTTCTCTCTTACTATAATACTTGTTAACAGTCTGTGTGCTTGCTACATCTTCATCATCATCATCATACTAGTGTTGCTCTCACCAAGAAATAATCCTTGTATATGTAACATATGTGGCAAAGAGATTCAGATTTTCTGATTCGGACATGGAGGCTCACTGGTTAATTCTGGATCACTAGTAAAATGGCTACATATATACATGTACATACACACACACACACACACACACACACACATATATATATATATATACACATATATACACACACACACAAACATATATATGGTTATATGGTTCACTGTATATAAATGTATTTATATATTTACAGTGAAGCATATCACATTAAACTGGCTGAGTACACATCTAAGCTTACAGACACCTATCGGGTCATACAGAAAAAAGAAAGAGACAATCCTATGAGGATAGAAGTTTGTCAAAGATTTGCTGGAGTACTGATGGAGACACACACACACACACACACACACACACACACACACACACACACACACACACTAGTAATGAGAGACTGAATAAACTTAGCTAACTAGAACTACAACAACAGAAGCATTTTAGAGAAGTGTCTCAGCTAAACCATTCAATATAAACTTTGGCTTACTCTGATCCTGAACTACTGAAACTACTGAAACTACTGAAACACTGAAACTACTGAAACACTGAACTACTGAAACACTGAAACTACTGAAACACTGAAACTACTGAAACTACTGAAACACTGAAACTACTGAAACTACTGAAACACTGAACTACTGAAACTACTGAAACACTGAACTACTGAAACTACTGAAACACAAACACTGAAACTACTGAAACACTGAAACTACTGAAACTACTGAAACACAAACACTGAAACTACTGAAACTACTGAAACACTGAACTACTGAAACTACTGAAACACTGAACTACTGAAACACAAACACTGAAACTACTGAAACACTGAAACTACTGAAACACTGAAACTACTGAAACAACGAAACTACTGAAACACTGAAACTACTGAAACACAAACACTGAAACTACTGAAACACTGAAACTACTGAAACACTGAAACTACTGAAACTATGAATTAGCTTAAGGAGAAGAGCTTTCACTTCACCTGAAATCACCTGAAGTGCATCTACAAAACCACTGGTTCACGATAAACGCATTTAAAAAGCGCATCACTGAGAAAAACTCCAGCAACTTTGCTCCAGGTTAAAAACCCAGCGCCAACAAACGCACACCAGCTTTTACCAGGTGCGTCCCACTGGCACCCCTGAGAAACCCCACCTCCACAAACCCCACCTCCACAAACCCCCTCGCCTGCGCGACCACACTGCTGAAAGGTGGGTGTTCAGCTGGAGAAGTAGCTCCATTTACAGACATACCTTTAAACGGTGGCCCTCATGAAGCCCACGGCTTCCCTCTATGCCCCTCTGTCTGTGCCTCCCGGATGCGAGAGGTGTGTGTCGGTGTGTGTCAGTGTGCTCGCGCGCGTGCGTGCGTGCGTCACTGGCACAGGTGCGCACGTGACGGGCTAGTGAGAAAAGTTGCCTTCAAACCAGTTTAGCCTCTTTTCTGCAACTAACATTAAAAATAATATTTAAAACACTGCTTATTATAATGACTCCCATCACTGGATTCTCATAGTCGAGTTGACTGGTAAGCAAAAACCTCCAGAACTAATGAGGAAAACTTTAGGAAAACTTTAGTAAAACTTTCAAATCTACATTGTTTTTTAATCCTATTTAATTCTACGACTAATGTTAGGCCATGCATCTGTTAATCTGCAGGATTACCTTCCCTTCTGCCCAGCCTCTGAAGACGTTCAGCCACCTTAACGCCGCACATGCATGTGAAACCCCCTCTCTCTAAAACTGCACTCCATACCTTCTACCATTTCTGCTCCAAACCTGATTCAGTTTCGGTGGAAACAGCCTCTCTAACCTTGGACAAGGCCATCAGTCTCAGGATACCTCAGTGCTACGTGTGCTTTAGCAGGACGCCATTAAGCAAATGTTGTGTAAAGGTGTGTTCTCAGGCATGGCGCGAGCTGCCCAGGTCCTCTCAGGGCTGTTAGCTTTGGGCTGTTTTCAAACTACAGTGAGAATTATTAACAGCTATGACCGTCTGTGCTATTTAGGTACCACATATAACTGCTATCAGAGCATAGTACTGTACATTTACACGTACAGGTGCCTGTTTACCTGTCTAAACGTCTACCTGTCTTTTTTTAACGTTTATTCTAATAAGCAGCTTTAGGACAAGTGTAAGGAAGAGGCCTACAGGTGCTGTCTGCACCCACTTCAGAAGAAGAATTAGTGCATATCTGTGTGCACACTTCTCCACTAATGTGTGCACAGTCTTATTCAGTCAGACAGGTTGACCAAAGGAAAGCATCTATTGACACTGTCTGTTGACATAAATGCCATAAATGGAGCTTTACAATATCCTCAGACTAATGATGGCGGCTGAAATGTGGATTATGAAAGGAAACTGGAAAAAAAAAAAAAAATCAAGGTAAAATTCAACTGTAATGGTTGAGAAGCAAAAATAAACAGCACTGGATTTTTTTTTTTTTTTACTGTATTTGAAGTGACAAAACACAAGAAAAGAAAAAAAAAACCCAATCAAATCTCCTTTTCCACATCTTACACACAGTATTGCAAAAGTAATGGTTTTCTATGGAAATAATTTGGCTACGATAAAATGCGTACATGACATATAAAAATATAACCAGTGTACAAAAAAGGTGGACATGCATTCCTCCATCAAATTAAATATGTCTAAAACTATTAAGAGGTTCAGAAACCATCACTGATTAACAGTAACTTGTCGCATCAATCTAAACAAGAAAAAAGCTTAAATCCATCAAACCCAAAACTCACTCGACTCTAATGTTTAGATGTCAAATAGAGGGAGGTTGCATTTACTCGTAAACGCAGTAGGAAAGGTAACAATCAACAGTGCCGCCCTTTAACCGTTCATCTTTCAGTACATTTAAGACTTATGGGCACTTCATGGGTATCCTGGCTGTCAATTTCATGTGAAATAGCCACTAGATGTTAATGATTTTGACTGATTAATAGTAAAAAGATCTGATATCTGATTTGATAAATAATGCATCCACAGAAAATGTATATACTCAAAGGATACACCCAGTAGAAAAAGCCAATCAGTTCTTCTATAAGTGCGATTACAGATACAGGCTTTACAGGCTTAAAAATTCTTCCTAAATGAAGTGGAGATCGAGAGAAACTCAATCACCATGAGTCAACAGTAATACGAGCTGTGCTCAGTGGAGCCAGAACCAACAGGATTATGCTGACTGAATCGACACGAGTACATTCATGTAAAAATTCAGAGGCCCACATATGTCCAACTTCCCCACCTCAGTCTTAGCATACACAGAACAAAATGTACAGTTCAAAATATACAACTTATTTACAACATTAGACATCGTATCTCTACGGACAGTAAAATGTAGGAATGTTTACTATGAATTGAGGAGCAACAGCAAATTAGAACAAGGATTGTATCTGTCCCTGATTGTAAATTGATCTTACCGATTGAACATAAGCTTACAATGCAGTTCCCATGTACTCTGCAGCTTGCCATGATAGGCCCAAAGGAGAAGAAAAAGAAAAAAATCTGATGTTTATGAACCTGGTTAAGACATTCCCACACACAACACGCAAATAATTCGAAATTATAAACAACCAAGGCATTTAATTTACATTATTAATTGTTGATCAATATCGAAGATGTAGAATAAACATAACTATGTTTACCAATATCATATAAAAGCAACTGTACCAATGATCTACATCATGCACTTTACTCAACCATTTATTCCAACTAGACATTGAGAATGTATGTCAGCTGACAGATGTAAAATGTACTCTTTTTTTCTTTTTTTTTTAAGTTAATAAGAAATTAGATTAAAGCTAAAAGACTGAAATGCACATTTCCAAATGCATAATGTTACTATCAAAGACAAAAGAGAATAACAGTTCAATTAATGACATTTCCTCTGGCCCTCCAAAATACATACACATACATGATTGTAATTTATGGGGAACAGGTGCTTTAAAACATCGAGTCATTCAGGCTAGGCGGCTTTAATTCAGGTCTGAATAAGAAACACCTATGATACAGAGCATTGGCTTTTTGCCTACAAGGCCTAAGTGCAAATTTAGTGTGTTCACAACTAAATCTAGAAACCTTCTTCCGTCTCTTTGCTTTCGATGTCACTTCTAAACCAAAAAGCAATAAAGAGAGAGGCAGTTATAAAAGCAACTTTTGGAAAAGTTAGATCTGCAAAACACAAAAAAGGCACTACATGCAAAAAAAATTAAAAATAATAAACGCTTTGTAAGCAGTCCTATGTTACCACACAAAATCATGGTTTTTCTAATGAAAACACTCCTGAAATGCGCTTAAAACTCAAGCTTTTACAATAACTGTGTTAATTGCGTATCTGAGGTATATTAGCCCAGGATAATACAACTAAATGCTTCAAATTCCATTCAGTTCTAAATGAATCTCTGAGTGTCTAAACTAAAGGTTTAGGTATTTTCTACTGTACCCACGTGCTGTGAAAATGTAATGTCACCATTTACAAGCCTGATTGGCACAAATACACTGACGATCACAGATGTACCTATTTTCATTGTACTGCAAGAGCTTTCTTTTGATTTAATATTACCTTCAAAATAATGTGCAAAAATATCTTAATTATATAGTTTTAAAATAGAAATGTAAGAATTTAGGACATTTCAAATCTAGGTTACGCAAGGTAAACTATTGTGGAGGGATTGCTTGTGCAGTATGCATCACAAAATGTACACTATGCTGGACAAAAAAGAAGAGGGGAACAAAAAGGGGAAAGTGCCTTTAAATACATCTATAGAAACATTAAATGACTGGTAAGTGCTTCTAAAATAAGCCACGATGATTCTACTTGCTAAGATGATTCCCAACCCGTGCTTAATTAATAAAACTGTCAAATGCTTGCACAAAGATCAACATCTGAGGTGGTGCTGCTTATAATTGCAGAAACCAGAGACCAGGAATATAAAGTGCTTTAAAAATGACTGAAATCTTAAATAGCTTTCTTTAGCCAAATGTTTGGCTGCTTGTAGCATCTGGGGATGAGGTCATTTGAGTTCTGGTCTCAGTAACATTAACAAGTTGGAATTCTGGGAAGTCTGTTCCTCCATGACTTCTTAAGTTGACCTGTCCATTCGCAACACTAAACTGCGAGGACAGTCCAGACCGGGATGTCTGGAACTGAGATCGAAAGTTCTGGTCAAAACTGGCTATCTGAAATGTTTGACTGATGCCCTGAGTGTCCGTCTTTTTAGGAGACGAGACCTGCTCCAGAAAGTCCTCAGTTGGCGATACGGAGGAGGGGTTAGTCTCATCCCCTGAAAATGAGAAAGAATGTTGGGAATCTACTAAAAGCCCAAAGTGGGGTTTTTCCAATGTTGATCTCAGAGGAGAGTTCATCCCTGATCTAAACCGACTCAGAGAGGTGAACTGTTTGTCTGTAGAAAACAAGGGCTGACTGGCAAGGCTTGCACCATCCGTCACAAATGTAAGACTCTGGTTGTTCAGGTAGCTGTCGTTCTGACTGGTCCTCTCCAAAGCCTGCTGGAGAAACTTTGAGTACTCCTGAAGAATGTTGGCTTTTTCTGCTGGGGGAGCTTGGGAGCTGGTCCCCAAGGCCTCAGTAGGGCTGCTTTCAGAAACATCAGAAGAATTGATGGAGATGCTGGAGGTCACCTCTGTGTCTGCTACGCTGAAGCTGATCTCTGGCTGTCCGTTGGTCTTGTTGGAGTAGTGATCCAAAAGAGACTGCAGGACTTCATCTGGGAAAACGCTCTTTTCAGTACTTGTCTTGATCTCCACGTTCAGAGTCTGAGTCTCGGAAAGGATTGTGGCAGGAACAGTCTCGTCTATGACTGTGGCCACGGCTGCCTGAGTGATGGAGGGCTGCGAAGAGATGCTACTCACATTCAGGGTATAGTCCCGATTGTTGTTAGCCGTGGTCGCCTGGAGGTAGCGCTTCTTTTTGAGAAACTGCATGGCATCGTCATAGTTTGTGCTGCTCCCAGCTGGTTTTGCTGGCCCACCATGAAGGGGATCAACACTCTCCAAGTCAGTGCTTGGCTCTACATCCAACAGGCCCTTGTTATCCACAATCTCAAATGTGTATCTTGTGACTTTTCCTTCCTCAAAGGCCGACAGAGGAGAAAGAGCCTGGGGTTGGTCCGAGGACTGCTGCTGTTGCTGCTTCACACTTTTCTTGCTGGCAATCTTCTTCAGCACCAACTTTGGTGGAGTAATGATCTCATCAGAGGACACCTCCCCTGTGAGGTGCCTGTCTTCTGGAGGGGAATCTGGGAGTTCAACTGAATATTCAGCCACTACATACTCATCCTTCACCTTAGTGGCCATAGCACAGCACAGCTCGGTCTTCTCCTCACCACTGCCCTCTACTGCCTTTTCTGCCACAGCAGGATTTGTGGTCAAGGTGCGGTTTTTATCAGACGACTTCTGTCGTTTTTTCTTGGGTAGGGTGCACTCCTTGGAAGGGAAAGAGAATGCCAGGGTTTCTGTGTTATGCAGATCATCATCTTTGGCAGCTGCTTTATTGGCTTTCCTCTCCTTATTTTCATGGCACATTCGCCTGTGCTTCAGGACTCTATCTGTTCTGGAGAAGTACTGAGAAACAAGCAGATAAAATAAGATATTTCAGACAGTAATATAAAGATGCTTAAAAAAAATGCTTTATAGTACGAGTAGCATAAGTGAGTTACTCCAGTCTGCACCACAAGTTACTGCACACCAAGACAGGACTGAGGAACTTTCTGAGACATGTGAAGATGGGCATTATTATAACCTGGTGGCAGTAATCACACTGATAGGGCTTCTCCCCACTGTGTGTCCTCTTGTGTCTCTCCATATGATACTTCTGAATGAATCTCATTCCGCATTCATCACAACGAAAAGGCTTTTCTCCTACAGGATGAGGGTTGGTTAATGTTGTTGAAAAACAAGCCACATGTATCCA